>NC_053026.1:440642122-440777009 GCF_003073215.2 Triticum urartu
CAAAACTTGAAAACTTCACAACACAAAACTCAAAATAGAAAACTCGCGAGCTCCGTTAGCGAAAGAAAACAAAAGACCACTTCAAGGTACTGTAATGAACTCATTATTTATTTATATTGGTGTTAAACCTACTGTATTCCAACTTCTCTATGGATTATAAACTATTTTACTAGCCATAGATTCATCAAAATAAGCAATCAACACACGAAAAACATAATCTGTCAAAAACAGAACAGTCTGTAGTAATCTGTAGCTAGTGCAAGATATGGAACCCCAAAAATTCTAAAATAAATTTCTGGACATGAGGAATTTATCTATTAACCATCTTCAAAAAGAATTAACAAAATAGCACTCTTCAAATAAAAATGACAGCAGTTGTCATGAGCGCTAAAGTTTCTGTTTTTTACAGCAAGTTCAACAAGACTTTTCCCAAGCCTTCCCAACGGTTCTACTTGGCACAAACAATAATTAAACACCAAAAACAACCAAAACAGAGGCTAAATAATTTATTTATTACTAAACAGGAGCAAAAAGCAAGTAATAAAAATAAAATTGGGTTGCCTCCCAACAAGCGCTATCGTTTAACGCCCCTAGCTAGGCATAAAAGCGAGGATAGATCTAGGTATTGCCATCTTTGGTAGGCAATCCATAGGTGGCTCTCATGATAGTTTCATATGGTAATTTTATTTTCTTTCTTGTAAAGTGTTTCATGCCCTTTTTTAATGTAAATTGAAATCTAATATTCCCTTCCTTCATATCAATAATCGCACCAACCGTTCTAAGGAAAGGTCTACCAAGAATAATAGGGCAAGAAGGATTGCAATCTATATCAAGAAAAATGAAATCCACAGGCACATAATTCCTATTTGCAACAATAATAACATCATTAATCCTTCCCATAGGTTTCTTAATAGTGGAATCCGCAAGATGTAAGTTTAGAGAGCAATCATCAAAATTACGGAAATCTAGCAAATCACACAAAGTCTTGGGAATAGTAGAGACACTAGCACCCAAATCACACAAAGCATAAAACTCATGATCTTTAATTTTAATTTTAATAGTTGGTTCCTACTCATCATAGAGTTTTCTAGGGATAGAAACTTTCAACTCAAGTTTTTCTTCATAAGATTGCATCAAGGCATCAATAATATGTTCGGTGAAGGCTTTATTTTGACTATAAGCATGTGGAGAATTTAGCACGGTTTGCAACAAGGAAATAAAATCAATTAAAGAGCAACTTTCATAATTAAATTCCTTGAAATCCAATATAGTGGGTTTAGCAACATCTAGATTTTTATTTCTTTCAATCCCACTTTCGTCAATTTCATCATTAAGATCTAAACACTCTGAATTTTTAAAACGCCTTCCAGGTAAAGGAAGATCATATTTAGTTTCATCAAGATTAATATTGCAAAACAAAGATTTAATAGGGGACACATCAATAACTTTTAGTTCTTCATCTTGATTTTCATAGGTATCCGGTTTAGCAGCCATCTTATTAACTAAGGTGGCTTGCATGTCCGAAATTTCAGCAGTCATCTTTTCTAGACGAGAAATTTGGGATCTTATACCCTCAAATTCTTTAGACATATCATCAAGCTCTTTATTCATATAACTCATAAAACTTTTTTGTTCCTTAAGCTCGTTTCTAAAGAAATTATTATGCTCAAATTGCAAAACCATAAACTTCCTAACATTGGGTTCGATCTCCTCTAACCTTTTAAGGTGAAGATCACCAAATCTCGGTTGAGCCATCGCAACAAGCAAGCAATCTAACACACGAGCAAACAAAAGCAAACGGGCAAAAAGAGGCAAATAGAGAGGGAGGATAGAGAGGGAGGATAGAGAGAGAGGGCGAATAAAACGGCAAGGGTGAATTGGGGGGAGAGGAAAACGAGAGGCAAATGGCAAATAATGTAATGCGAGAGATAGGGATTGTGATGGGTACTTGGTATGTTGACTTTTTGCGTAGACTCCTAGGCAACGGCGCCAGAAATCCTTCTTGCTACGTCTTGAGCTTGCGTTGGTTTTCTCCGAAGAGGAAGGGATGATGCAGCAGAGTAGTGTAAGTATTTCCCTCAGTTTTTGAGAACCAAGGTATCAATCCAGTAGGAGCCCACGCTCAAGTCCCTCGTACCTGCACAAAGCGATATCTACTCGCAACCAACACGATTAGGGGTTGTCAATCCCTTCACGGTCACTTACGAGAGTGAGATCTGATAGATATAATATTGGTATTTTTGGTATAAAGATGCAAAGTAAAAAGTAAAAGCAAAGTAAAAAAGCAAAGCAAGATTAAAGTGATGGAGATTGATATGATGAGAATAGACCTAGGGGCCATAGGTTTCACTAGTGGCTTCTCTCAAGAGCATAAGTATTCTATGGTGGGTGAACAAATTACTGTTGAGCAATTGACAGAATTGAGCATAGTTATGAGAATATCTAGGCATGATCATGTATATAGGCATCACGTCCATGACAAGTAGATCGAAACGATTCTGCATCTACTACTATTACTCCACTCATCGATCGCTATCCAGCATGCATCTAGAGTATTAAGTTAAAAACAGAGTAACGCCTTAAGCAAGATGACATAATGTAGAGAGATAAATTCATGCAATATGAAATAACCCCATCTTGTTATCCTCGATGGCAACAATACAATACGTGCCTTGCTGCCCCTTCTGTCAATGGGTAAGGACACCGCAAGATCGAACCCAAAGCTAAGCACTTCTCCCATGGCAAGAACTACCAATCTAGTTGGCCAAACCAAACGGATAATTCGAAGAGACTTGCAAATATAACCAATATACATAAAAGAATTCAGAGAAGATTCAAATATTATTCATAGATAGACTTGGTCATAAACCCACAATTCATCGGTCTCAACAAACACACCGCAAAAAGAAGATTACATCGAATAGATCTCCACAAGAGAGGGGGAGAACTTTGTATTGAGATTCAAAGAGAGAGAAGAAGCCATCTAGCTACTAACTATGGACCCGAAGGTCTGAGGTAAATTACTCACACTTCATCGGAGGGGCTAGGATGATGTAGAATCCCTCCGTGATGACGGCCCTCTTCCGGCGGAGCTCCGGAACAGGCTCCAATATGGGATCTCGTGGATATAGAAAGTTGCGGCGGTGGAATTAGGTTTTTGGCTCCTCTTCTGATCGTTTGGGGGTACATGTGTATATATAGGAGGAAGAAGTACGCCGGAGGAGCAACGAGGGGCCCACGAGGCAGGGGCGCGCCCTAGGGGGGCCCACCCTCGTGCCGCCTCTTTTGTTCCTTGGAGCAGGGTCCAAGTCTCCTGGATCACGTTCGGTGAGAAAATCACGTTCCCGAAGATTTTATTCCGTTTGGACTCCGTTTGATATTCCGTTTATCCGAAACACTGAAATAGGCAAAAAACAACAATTCTGGGCTGGGCCTCCGGTTAATAGGTTAGTCCCAAAAATAATATAAAAGTGGAAAATAAAGCCCAATATAGTCCAAAACAGTAGATAATATAGCATGGAGCAATCAAAAATTATAGATACGTTGGAGACGTATCACACACCGTTGAATTCGTCTGTGAAAGGTTCTTTCAATGATATAATTTTCACATTGTGCATGCCATGTACTATTAATCTTGTTAATAGTCAAAGGCGGTCTTAAAAATCTCATTACGCCCTATATAGATGGAAGGAGGGAGTATGAATCCATGTTATGTCCGATTAAATTTTTTCGCTTGCTGTATAATGCATGCAACCTACTCATACCAACATTTTAGTGCATTCCAATTGTCTATACTACCACTACAATTCGAACTAAATTTGAATTCGTTTCTCTATTTCAATGAGAATCTACAATCATGATTGTTGCCAACTTCAACCATCATAGTTTTCTTGCTATCCGCCAGATATAAATCAGACGGCCTATAATGCAGGATGGCAGGCACACCATCATCAACAACTCCGTTTTTTATAAGAGTAGAGATAAAATATATTAAATGTAGTATACCATGTTCATAACCACACCATGTGTATCACCGTTATATATATTCACACATCCGTCGGTTTGAAACACTATGATAAATTCTTCAAATATCCGAATTCGCTTTTTATAATGAAGTATATATGATCTCTGTTCGTCTTTTACACCCACACAACCCTCTTATCTTTGTAGCTAGCGCTAACTTTCTCTTGTGCATGCACACGCCTGCATCCCTCTCACCCTCCCTCAACATTCTCTAGCTCCATCGCGCAAATTCGTCTTTTCACTTTAGGTCGTTCACCCACGGTGTGTGTAGGCCCCCAGCTCCTTCTTTACGGCACACATCGATCGATATGCCTCTCTAGCCAGGTGTGCCTAGCACAAACACAAGCTTCCCCTCTTCTCTTGTCACCGTCCATGCCTCACTCCCACCACTCTTTTCATCATTCTCGTACTCGCACACTCCTCCCCCTCGATATAGTATGCCTCTCGTACCACCTCCTACATGCATCCCTCTCTCTCTATCCTTCTCCTCGTGCCTCATTTGCTTCTAACACACATGTGCATGTATACCGATCGATCTCCCAACATATACCTAGATCGACTTTAACTACCCCCCATCGATCGACGTACCTCACAAGTTATGTCTCTCCTTTCTCTTACAAAGGGAGATTGATCTTCCTATGTAGTTACGTCTGCTTACCACAACCACATCGTCCCCCCTCATCATTCGTGCATGCCTCCTGACCCGTCTCTCACACACACATGCACAGACAACAAGCAGCCATCTCCTCTCTTATTGATATTGCGGGCGTGCCCTCCGTTTGTCTAGCAAGCCTATCCCACCATTTGTTAGAAGCAACTCCACTAACACCCCCCCAACACTCTAGCTCTGTCTCTCTCCCAGCCTTATTCATCTCCTGCACATATGCATGGATGCCGATCGATCTCCCTTAATACATGAGGCAGATCGATCTCCTTAATACATGAGGTAGGCCTCTCTCCTCCTCCACACATATACCAGCCATTGTACCTCTATAGTTAATTGGGCCTCCCTCTTCCCCACCACACACCGATAGTCGAGCGCTGCAGGTAGGTATCCATGCCACAGAGACAAACTACACATGTCCCATCTCACGTTCCAGTAGGCCAGCCACTCTATATCTTTGACGTGGGCACACACAAATTCGATGGCACTCTTTATCGATCGCGCGCGCGCACACACACACATCATCCCTCTCTTCGATTCTATGGACACCTCAAGCCGATGATACCTCCACTCTCTTCTCGTGGATCGCCCCCTCTATATATATGTTATATCCAGGACTCTATTTCACACACATTACATATGTTAAATTTTTTGATTGACCCCCCCCCACAAAAAAAACTCTCAAGAACCCACACACTATATCTCTCTAGGTTTGTATCTCTCTCACACAACCCCACGTAGGTGGTGTACGTATACAAGAAGAGAATAGGTGCACCGTGCACGTACTCACGCTTCGTGCCCAGCCACACCCGCGCGGGTACACGGTGGAGCTCATTTCTCCGCAGAAGCTGAATTTGTTTTTGAAACATCAAGTGGCCAGAGACTCGAAAACTTATTTGCCCATTAGTGACTTATCAGGGCGGTGGATTTTAGTTTGTACGATAATGCTGCATCCACCTAAAGTAACTAAAGTTCTTACGTAAACTTCCTAGTAATTCCCTCTTCGTAGGTGCAGCATTACTCCTAACATTTGTGATATCAGTTTCAAACTTGTAATATTGCCGTGTCCTATTCCTGCGTTTTCAAAATCCCGCGAATCAAACAGGCCCTGAGTTGGTGATGATGTTGTGCCTCCCATCTTTCACCAATAGCCGTCAGATCTAGATCTGACGCATACAAACCAAGCTTCTCCATTTTTGCAAAAAGATGCCCGCACTTGTTCCCTATTTACAAACAACTCCTTGTCTCTCACAATCTAGGAGTAGAAGGCCGTGGAAAAATCTGGCGCGATGGCCGCTGCCGGAGCCGTCCACCCCCAATCTTGGTGTTTCGTGCAATGCACGGGCATCTACACACGGGAAATTATGTCGAACAGGGCTAGTTGTAAGCAGGCTAGCTCTACAACCATGATGATAGTGACTGCAGACGGTGAGGCTGATTATGGTATGCCGAACACGGCGCCTATACTCAGGTGTCATCTCCGGCGCAGGGTCTTGTCACTTCACTGTGAGGAGCAACACGTAATAATTTGACCAACAGGTAGTATAGTGCTAGTACTCCTACTACTACATTGGTAGTAGTACTACTAGTACTAGTAGCACCACCGTATGGATTTAGGAGTACTACCACGTCCACCGGCACCAAGGAACGTCTCCAGGTAGTATTGCTTGAGGCCGCCAGGGCAAGGGGCCACTTGGACGACAACTTCGTCTCCTTGTTCGACGAGGTCCTCGTTGGTTTCCTTGACAAGTTCACCGTCGTCAAGAAGCTTGCGGACGACTTTGATGTAAGCCTCCAGCCGACATGCCCAGGTTCTGCGATGCCCGCCACCCTTAATGGCCACTATGGTAACAACCTCTTCGACGCACTGGTGGCCCTGCGACTGCCCGCCGTTGCGCCGGAGAATGTCCACCTCGAGGTCGCGCTCACCGCGCAGCGCCTAGCGCAGCAAGACACCATCGACATAATCACCCACATCTACGCGCAAATCGCCCACAAGGACTACTACATGCAAGAGGAGGACGATAGGACGCTAGCCTTCTTGGAGCGCAGGGCAACCTTGGATGACATTGTTCAGAAGCACGTTGAGCTCGCCGCCAACGCCGCTGCTCCTCACACGTCGGTTGGTGACCCGGCGCATTAGGGCGTGAGGATGTCGTTGAACGTTGATGGATCCGTATGTATTTTTATCTTTCCGTCAAATCCGTGTAGTAGTATATGATACTACAGTAATTATCTTACCTTTCGCATCAACTTCATAATTTTCGTACGTACTCCATGCATGAACGACGCCAGAACCAAACTTCTCATTACTCTAGGCAAACTCGTTATTTTCTATCTATCGGTCGTGCCATGGAGCAGAACCAAATTTTACAAGTTACGAGTTCAAAAGGAAAAGCCTGCCGTGTTCGCGTCGCACCCCCACATGGTTGGTCCGGCACGCCGCTCAAGCGGGAATGCGTGCGGTGTTGCATTTTCACTTACAAGTGGGACCCAAGTTGAGCAAACCGACTATCGGCAAACTCCTACCCCGCCCACCGCGCGATGGCTGAGAAAACAGGAGGGAGAAGAGATGGCTGTAGCACGGACTCCAAGAAAATTGGTGTCAGATGGGACTCGTGTGGGTGGCGTGTGCCGTACTGCTAGACGTGAATGCTACTGAGTTATGGCTCATGCCACCCCACTATATCGAGCCTATATCGAGGTACGTAGAACAAATTTCTTGTAGTCCATGCTCACCCCTCCTCTATCTCTCTTCTCAGCCAGCCAGCGGACGCGCGGAGCCCATCGTCTGTTTGCTCACATGCGGCCCCACATGTCAGTGAAAACGCAAGAGGACCCACTGAACCTGCACATCTTTCACCTTGACGTGCTGGTGATGAAAAACAAATCCAACAAAGATCTTCGGTGGCCGCTTTTGGAGTTACTCAAGAGTAGTAAGATTCTATTTACAGTTTAACCCAAGATGCACATCTCGTGGCTTCAACTACCACTCTATTTTCTTTCATGACACGACCTGGATGCTGGATGTCCCACGTGTCGGAAAAAGGAGGAAGAACCCAACCAAATCTTCGGTTCTGCTCTCGGATGAGATTAGTGCACTTGTTGATACTCCTACTAGAATAGAGGCTAGACATGAGACTAGATGCGAGGACGCAACGTCTACTTCTTTACACTCGAAGAAGAAAGAAGCACACAAGATTGAGCCTCCGCAGATCAACAATGAATGCATCGAGAAGGCACTAATCCAACTTACATGAGTAGTAAAATGTATTCTTGTGGTTCTTGTTTTCTTTGGTCTTGTTTTTCTACTCAAAATTATCGTTGGAGTTCGTGCAAAATGGAGGTCCGTTTGGGGTCGTGCGTTGGAGTTGGCCTTACAAGTGGGATCGCAGTTAAGGAAACCGACTATCGGCAAACCCCCACCTCGCCCGCCGCGCGATGGCTGAAGTTAGAGAAACGACGAGGTTGAAGAGATTGCTCTAGCACAGACTCCAAGAAATAATATGGTGTCAGATGGACATCGTGGTGGTGGCGTGTGCCGTACTCCTGGACGTGAATGCTTGTTCTGGCCCATGCCACCCTACTACTCCTACTACTTACTCCTACTAGTATATAGTATACTAGTATCGAGGATTCGAGGTGCTGGTTACGTACAACGAACACATTAACATATGGCTACAGTAAAAACACCCGCCCGACGCGCGAAGCATGTGAAGCTAGTAGTACAAATTTAGAGAAGCGACTCGAAAGCCATTCATAAATTTAGTAAGTTTATCACAGGCATATCATTTTATTACATACAATAGGTCATCAACCCACATCGACAACGAGGATACATTATAAATACTAAAGTTTTCACCACACAACAAATAACAAGCCATGAAATGAACTTCAACTCAACCATTCCGCGGCGCTGGAAATGCTTGCTTTGAACCACAAGTGATTCTCTGGGATGGGCCATCCGTTGTCGATCTGGAGACCAACGCAGGACTGATCATCCAGGCTGAAGCGGCCTACTATATCAGTACCAGGGTAGGGAACCATCCAAATGTCTGAGGTATAGACACAGTTGCTTCTCATAAATGTGTCAACAGCAGTTGGATCGCCTTTCACCATCATCGGATAGTTTTGTCCAAGGAAGAGCGAGTTTTCTCCAAGACTATCAATTCTGTGCCAGGGAGAAGGAGTTGGCGCTAGCACACTAGTATCCATCCCGAATACCATGCAACGGTTGTTGGAATAGGTCCGGAGAGTGCGACCATGGGAGACACCTGCTTCCTTAGCAGTAACATCATCAGTGGGCTGTATACACACAAGAAGAGGTGATCCATTGGAATTAGTTGCCAGGCTCCACAGAGTATATCGGCGCTGCTCGTGATCATCAGCATCTCCCCCTTGGTTATAAACATTTTCAAGTATAGGTGGTGGGATGTTCATAGGACCTTGGAAACACAAGAAGAAGGTTAATTAGTAAAGGGAAACTTGCTAACCCGCATGCATGTGGATGAAACAATTATAATTACGGTGGAAGACAAACGTACCGAAACTACGAGGATACCATGCAAAAAGAGTGCCACGAGTGGTGGCAGCAAACACAAGGCCCTCGTATTGAATTGCATCACAGTACTCATTCATGCACAGAAACTGATTTTTGAGCAATGTCCATCGAGTCAAACTACTAAGGATGGCAACAAGCCTGTCGAAGATAGCAACAACTTCATAGTTTTTGTAATTCCAAGAGCAGTTGGGAACTCGACAAATTGCTATCTTCCGTAGAAGACAGTCACCATGATCGTATTTGAACGCACGTACATTACCGGTGTGCTCAACCTCTGGGCAGTGTGCTGAGATTTTTGGAAGTGGAACCCGGTGACGAGTGTACACATTCACAAGTTCCCACTCGCAATTGGACCCAATGTAAACAACCCAATCTCCATTTGCGCCCGCCCAAGCCTTGCCCTCAAGTGATGGCATCTTAACATCATACGTATCATTATCAAGCGGCATCAACTTGCACAGGGCGAGGCCTCCGTCGTGCCGGCGCCAGTCATCAGGGTCACGACGAAGAAGATAGGGGAGATCAAACCGCTCCTTGACTCTTGGGTTCTTTGTAATGATGTTATTAGTTGAGTCGATAATGGGCTTGAACGAACCTGCCATGCTAGCCGAGGTGATGAAGTCGCACCGATCAATGAGTTCCTCCACCACGTCATCTTTCAGATCGGGGCAAGAATAACGGGGTCGTTTCTGGCCTGTTCCCTCCATGGAGAAGACGATCGAACAATGGCAGAAGAAAGGGTGAAGGGCTGAAGGAAAATGGAGGAGGGAGAGGAAGAGCGTGCGACAACAGTTCCAAATCAAGAGGGAAAGGCGAAGAGTCGGTGGACGGTTGCGAGTTTGCCACGGTTCACCAAGAGGCGCCCCGGCCTACACGTCCGTTCGGAAATACTCGTACTACTCGCCGTCGTCTCACTGATATGTTGGAACGGGACCACATGTCAATGAAACATGGTGTGTAATTTCTCGTGCAAAATGCGATCTAGCCGCGTTGGCCCGAGGTGCCGCATTAGTTATCGACCTTTATTTTTTTAATGGCGTGCCGATCAGTTTTGAAGCACGACTAACTGGTACTGTACGTGGAGAGGATGACAGCAGGGACCCGCCAAGGTCATGGCAGTACGCAAGCAAGTGCCTCCTTATTTCAAGCCAATAAAAAATGGCTCCTCCTAGTGGATTTCTGATATCTGGGTCCCATACCATCGTCAACGTAGTCAATAAACGAGAGAATTGCACAATGAGCGGCTGACACCAGGGACCCAGCAGCTCGCCCAGTTATTTTTGTTTTGTGTTAATTTGATAAATGCCACTCCAAATCTGGTGTATCCGAGAAATGCCACTGCAATTTCCAAACTTTGAAAAATGCCATTTCATGCCATTTCTAGTGGCATTTTTTGAAGTCTGGAGTGGCGTTTTTCAAAGTTTGCAAACTGCAGTGGCGTTTTTTAAAGTTTGCAAAAATTGCAGTGACATTTTTCAAAGTTTGGAAATTGCAGTGGCATTTTTATGAATCACCATAATTGGAGTGGCATTTATCTAATTTGTTTTTGAGACAGAAGCAGGGTGTCAACTGGGCTGTGCGGGACACTCTGGCCTGTCTAGACAACCTTTTCTTTTATGTTTACCACAGACCAGCCTAGTAGTTTTTTTTCTTTCTGAAAATGGCTAGCCCAGTTCTTTTATGATTTGTCAAGTAAGTCGCTTTATCAGGCCTGCTGGGCTGCAAATCTTTCAAGACGAGGAGTGCTTCATTCGGCTGGCCGAGAAAATGGCCCATCAGTAATTAGAAATGGGCTGTACATTTTTAAAACACATCAAACCGACAATTATTTTCAAATATCTTTTTTTCATTTTGAGATTTTAAATTGCATTGATTTTTATGCATGGACAATTTATTGGATTTTATATTGATATACATTTATTTTTAAAATTAGTCTGAATGTCACTCAAAATTTCGGGATTAAAAACAGTTCAGACCGCACCGACATATGCAAAATTTCGTATAATTTTTTTACCGTGGCCACAATATGGGCTGTAATGCTAACATAAAGAATATGGGCTCCAAAAAAACCCGTAAGAATTAGCAAATGGGCTGTAAATTATTTGAAATAATGGCAGATGGACTGTATGCTATTTTCCACAGATTTGAGGCTTTCCACAGATGGCATGTATACTGTTGGATGTCCATCCAACGGCCGTCGTGCTTCTTCAATCTCTGCTCTTCCTACTCCAGCCGCTCAAACATGCGCCGGCGAGACTGCCTGCTCCCTCCTCCCCGCGGCCGGCTGTGCTGCCGCGCAGGCCTCACCGCCCACCGTACTCCCATCGCTGGCCTAGCCATCCCTCTACTCACCCACACCTGTTGTTATTCTCCGGCGACGGCAGACGAACCAGTAAACCCTCGTACAGTCGTACTCCCCTCCGCGTGGGAAATAAAAACAACGGCCGAGTCTTCCCTGCCTCCGTGTCGTTTCCTTCCTAGGCCTCGCCGTCGTCCACCGCCCTGGTGCTCTCGGCATGGCGTGGTCAGCATGGTCAACGACCGACATGCATATGAAGTGGACCGTACGTGGAGAGGCTGACAGCTGGGTCCATGGCCGCACGCAAGGAAATGCCTCCTTATTACGCGCAAAATAATGATTCCCTTCACCTAACATCTGGGACCCACCGAAACGGCCTCTGTATTTCACGAAGAAAACGTTACTGCCGCTGACAGCTCGGACCCACCAGCTATATCTTCGCACGCAAGGAAGTGCCTCCTTATTACGCACAAAAAAATGAATACCCCCTGCTAGCTGGGACCCAGTATAGTGGGCCTACTAAGTTGACGGGGACGAAGGGCTTTGTCAACTTAGTCAATATGCATGATTCGAGCTTGACAGACCATACGAATCCATCCAACGGCCGTAGTGCTTCTTCAAGCTCTGATCTTCTTGCTCCAGCCGCCCAAAGCAGCGCCGGTCGTGCCGCCTGCTCCCGCCTCCCGTGGCCGGCTGTGCTGCCGCGGAGGCCTCACCGCCCCTATACTACTCCCACCGCTGGCGAGGCCATCCCTCCACTCCACTCACCCACACCCCCTGTTATTCTGCGGCGACGACAGCGCAGCCGAACCAGTGAACCCTCGTACTCCTCTCCGCGTGGGCATCCACTGCCGCGTCTTCCCCGGCTCCGCGTCGTCCCCTTCCTAGGCCTCGCCGTCGTCCACCGCCGTGGTGCTGTTGGCGTGGCGTGGTCAATGTGGTCAATGACCGAATTCCATCGGAAGAATACTGTACATGGAGAGGCTGACAGCTGGGTCCATGGCAGCCGCAAGGAAGTGCCTCCTTATTACGCAGAAAATAATTATTCCTCCACCTCACAGCAGGGACCCACCGGACGCCCACCAGTATATCGCGAAAAAAACGTTTGCCCCTGACTGCTGGGACCCACCCGACGGGCCACCGTATTTCGCGAAAAAAACGTTCCCCCTGCTGTCATCTCGGACCCACCGGAAGTGCCTCCTTATTACGCACAAAAAAATGAATACCCTCCTGCTAGCTGGGACCCACCTTAGTGGCAGGCTGACTTGTGGGCCTACTAAGTTGACGGGGACGGAGGGCTTTGTCAACTTAGTCAATATGCTCGATTTTAGCTCCAGTGACCGTATGATGTCCATCCAACGGCTGTAGTGCTTCTTCAACCTCTGGTCTTCTTGCTCCAGCCGCCCAAACCAGCGCCGGTCGTGCCTCGTGCTCCTGCCTCCCGTGGCCGGCTGCGATGCGGCGGAGGCCTCACCGCCCCCTACTACTCCCACCGCTGGCCAGGCCATCCCTCTACTCACCCACACCCCCTGTTATTCTGCGGCGACGGCAGTCTCACACCGCAGCGAACCAGTGAACCCTCGTACTCCTCTACGCGTGGGCATCCATTGCCGCGTCTTCCCCGGCTCCGCGTCGTCCCCTTCCTAGGCCTCGCCGTCGTCCATCGCCCTGGTGCTCTCGGCGCGGCGTGGTCAACATGGTCAAGGAACGGGTTCCATCGGACGTGGACTGTACGTGGAGAGGCTGATAGCTGGGTCCACGGCCGCAGCAAGGAAGTGCCTCCTTATTACGTGCAAAATAATTATTCCTCCACCTGACAGCGGGGACCCACCGGAAGGGCCACCAGTATTTTGCAAAAAAAATCGTTTCCCCCTGACTGCTGGGACCCACCGGACGGGCCACCGTATTTCGCGAAAAAACGCCCCCCCGCTGTCAGCTCGGACCCACCGGAAGTGCCTCCTTATTACGCACAAAAAAATGAATACTCCCCCGGCTAGCTGGGACCCACCTTGCTGGGAGGTTGACTTGTGGGCCTACTAAGTTGACAGGGACGAAGGGCTTTGTCAACTTAGTCAATATGAACGATTCTAGCTCCAGTGACCGTACGATGTCCATCCAATGGCCGTAGTGCTTCTTCAACCTCTGGTCTTCTTGCTCCAGCCGCCCAAAGCAGCGCCGGTCGTGCCGCATGCTCCTGCCTCCCGTGGCCGGCTGTGCTGCCGCAGAGGCCTCACTGCCCCTACTATTCCCACCGCTGGCCAGGCCCTGCGGCGACGGCAGCCTCACACCGCAGCCGAACCAGTGAACCCTCGTAGTCCTCTCCGCGCAGGCTTCCACTGCCGCGTCGTCCCCTTCCTAGGCCTCGCTGTCGTCCACCGCCGTGGTGCTCTCCGCACGGCGTGGTCAACGTGGTCAAGGAATGACTTCCATCAGAAGAGTACTGTACGTGGAGAGGCTGACAGCTGGGTCCATGACCACAGCCCAGTTTTTTTGTGATTTGCCAAGTAAGTCGCTTTGTCAGGCCTTTTGGGCTGCAAATCTTTCAAGACGAGGAGAGCTTTCATTCGGCTGGCCGAGAAAATGGCCCATCAGTAATGAGAAATGAGTTGTACATTTTTAAAACACATCAAACCGGCAATTAGTTTCAAATATCTTTTTTTTCATCTCAAGATTTTAAATTACATTAATTTTTATGCATGGAGAATTTGTTGGATTTTATATTGATATACATTTATTTTTAAAATCAGTTTGAATGTGAGTCGAAATTTCGGGATTAAAAACAGTTCGGACCGCACCGAAATATGCAAAATTTTGTATAATTTTTTAACCGTTGCCACAATATGGGCTGTAATGCTAACAAAAAGAATATGGGCTCCAAAAAAAACCCTTAAGAATTAGCAAATGGGCTGTAAATTAGTATAAATAATGGCAGATGGGTTGTATGCTGTTTTCCATAGATTTGAGGCTTTCCTAAAAAAGGTTGACGCACAAGCACTGACTGTTGGATGTCCATCCAACAGACGTCGTGCTTCTTCAATCTTTGCTCTTCCTGCTCCAGCCACTCAAATAAGCGCCGGCGGGACTGCCTGCTCCCTCCTCCTCGCGGCCGGCTGTGCTGCCGCGCAGGCCTCATCGTCCGACCGTACTCCCATTGCTGGCCTAGCCATCCCTCTACTCACCCACACCTGCTGTTATTCTCCAGCGACGGCAGACGAACCAGTAAACCCTCGTACAGTCGTACTTCCCTCCGCGTGGCAAACAACTGCCAAGTCTTCCCTGCCTCCGTGTCGTCCACTTCCTAGGCCTCGCCGTCGTCCACCGCCCTGGTGCTCTCGGCGCGGCATGGTCAACGTGGTCAAGGAACGACTTCCATCGGACGTGGACTGTACGTGGAGAGGCTGACAGCTGGGTCCACGGCCGCAGCAAGGAAATGCCTCCTTATTACGCGGAAAATAATGATTCCTCCACCTGACAGTTGGGACCCACCAGACGGGCCACTGTATTTCATGAAAAAAAACGTTTCCCCCTGACTGCTGGGACCCACCAGCTACATCTTCGAACGCAAGGAAGTGCATCCGGGAAAAAAAAACGATTCGCCCCCTGACTGCCGGGACCCACCAGCTACATCTTCGCAGACAAGGAATTGCCTGACAGTCGGGACCTGATACGTCTCCGTCATATCTACTTTTCCAAACACTTTTGCCCTTGTTTTGGACTCTAACCTATATGATTTGGATGGAACTAACCCGGACTGACGCTGTTTTCAGTAGAATTACCATGGTGTTGTTTTATGTGCAGAAAACAAATATTCTCGGAATGACCTGAAACTCCACGGAACATCTTAGAAAAAATAATAAAAAATCCTCGCCAAAGATGAAGACCAGGGGGCCCACACCCTTCTCACGAGGGTGGGGGGCGCCCCCCCTAGGGCGCGCCCCCTACCTCGTGGGTCCCCTGTTGTGTCTCCGACTCCAACTCCACCTCCATATATTGAGTTTCGATGAGAAAAAAATCAGAGAGAAGAAATCATCGCATTTTACGATATGGAGCCGCCGCCAAGCCCTAAAACCTCTCGGGAGGGCTGATCTGGAGTCCGTTCGGGGCTCCGGAGAGGGGGATTCATCGCCGTCGTCATCATCAACCATCCTCCATCACCAATTTCATGATGCTCACCGCCGTGCGTGAGTAATTCCATCGTAGGCTTGCTGGACGGTGATGGGTTAGATGAGATTTATCATGTAATCGAGTTAGTTTTGTTAGGGTTTGATCCCTAGTATCCATTATGTTCTGAGATTGATGTTGCTATGACTTTGCTATGCTTAATGCTTGTCACTAGGGCCCGAGTGCCATGATTTCAGATCTGAACCTATTATGTTTTCATGAATATATGTGAGTTCTTGATCCTATCTTGCAAGTCTATAGTCACCTACTATGTGTTATGATCTGGCAACCCCGAAGTGACAATAATTGGGACCACTCCCGGTGATGAACATAGTTTGAGGAGTTCATGTATTCACTATGTGCTAATGCTTTGTTCCAGTTCTCTATTAAAAGGAGGCCTTAACATCCCGTAGTTTCCAATAGGACCCCGCTGCCACGGGAGGGTAGGACAAAAGATGTCATGCAAGTTCTTTTCCATAAGCACGTATGCCTATATACGGAATACATGCCTACATTACATTGATGAATTGGAGCTAGTTCTGTGTCACCCTATGTTATGAAGGTTACATGATGAACCGCATCCGGCATAATTATCCATCACTGATATGGTGCCTATGAGTTTTTCATATATTGGTTCTCGCTTATTTACTTTCCCGCTGCTACTGTTACAATCACTACAAAATACAAAAAACATTACTTTTGCTATCTTTACTTTTGTTGCCGCTACCACCACTATCATATTACTTTGCTACTAAACACTTTGCTGCAGATACTAAGTTTCCAGGTGTGGTTGAATTGACAACTCAGCTGCTAATACTTGAGAATATTCTTTGGCTCCCCTTGTGTCGAATCAATAAATTTGGGTTGAATACTCTACCCTCGAAAGCTGTTGCGATCCCCTATACTTGTGGGTTATCAAGACTAATTTCTGGCGCCATTGCCGGGGAGCATAGCTCTATTCTTTGAGTCACTTGGGATTTATATCTGCTGGACACTATGAAGAACTTGAGAGATCCAAAAACCAAGATCTATCCCTCAACTACGAGGGGAGGTAAGGAACTGCCATCTAGCTCTGCACTTGATTCACCTTCTGTTATGAGTAAGTTAGCGACACCTACACCTGCTTCTGCTATTCGTTCTGATATGTCGCATGTTATTGATGATGCCACTTCTGCTATGCATGATACTTATCATGAAACTGCTTCTATGCCTGATACTACTGTGCCCCTTGGTGAATTTCTTGATGAACAAATTGCTAGGGCTAGAGAAAAAGAAATTATTGAATCTTAATACGATGATGATAGTGATGATGAAAATATGCCTGTTATTCCTGAGGGTTATCTTTTTGATACGGAATCTTCTGCCGCTATTTTTGCTTGCAAAGATAGATATGAGCTTAAGAGGTTATTAATTAAATGGAACAAAGAATCACTTAGAGATAAAATGAGACCTGACCCTGCTTTTGCTACTTCACCTATATGTGTTCCTGATAAAGATTATGAATTCTCAGTTGATCCTGATATAATTACTTTGGTTGAATCTGATCCGTTTTATGGCTATGAATCTGAAACTGTTGTGGCACATCTTACTAAGTTAAATGATATAACTGCCCTGTTCACTAATGATGAGAGATCACGTTACTTTTATATACACAAAATATTTCCGTTCTCGTTAAAGGGTGATGCTAAGATATGGTTTAATTCTCTTAATCCTGGTTGTGTGCGTAGTCCCCAGGATATGATTTATTACTTCTCTGCTAAATATTTTCCTGCTCATAAGAAACAAGCTGCTTTGAGGGAAATATACAACTTTGTGCAAATTAAAGAAGAGAGACTCCCACAAGCTTGGGGGAGGCTTCTCAAGTTACTTAACGCTTTCCCAGATCATCCTCTTAAGAAACCTGAAATACTTGATATCTTTTATAATGGACTAACCGATGCTTCCAGAGATTACCTGGATAGTTGTGCTGGTTCTCTTTTCAGGGAAAGAACACCGGATAAAGCTGAAATTCTATTGAATAATATGTTGACAAATGAAAATAATTGGGCACCTCCTGAGCCAGCTCCTGAGCCAATTACTGAGCCTATTCCTAAACCAACTCCGAAGAAGAGAGGTGTTTTATTTCTCAGTCCCGAAGATATGCAAGAGGCAAAGAAATCTATGAAAGAAAAAGGTATTAAAGCTAAAGACATTAAGAATTCACCGCCTATTGAAGAAACATATGATCTTAATTATTTATTTACTGAAGAACCTCCTGATCCCGATATCCCGACACAGGTAGTAAAGGTAAATTCTCTCTATAGATATGATAAAGCTGAAGTCCCTCCTACTAAAATTGCTAGTCAGTGCTTGGATGAGTTTGATAACTTTATGTATAAGCAAGATGACTTCAATGCTTATTTTGGTAGACAATTAAAAGAAAATGCTTATATGATTAGACGCTTGGGTGATTATATGGCTGATATTAAAGGTGAACTTAAACTTGTTAGCAAACATGCTTCTATGGTTACCACTCAAGTAGAACAAGTACTTAAGGCTAAAAAAGAAGTGCTTGATGAAATGAATAGCAAGAAAAATGATTATGCTGTTAGAGTGGCTACTAGAACTGGTAGAATGACTCAGGAACCTTTGTATCCTGAAGGCCACCCTAAGAGAATTGAGCAAGATTCTCAAAGAAATAATACTGATGTTCCTAGTTCTTCTAAAAAGAAGAAAAAGAAAAATGATAGAACTATGCAAACTTCTAGTGAACCTATTGCTGAACCACCTGATAATCCAAATGATATATCTATGTCTAATGCTGAAACACAATCTGGTAATGAACATGAACCTAATAAAAATATTAATGATGATGCTCAACCTAGTAACGATAATGATGTAGAAATTGAACCTGCTGATGATCTTGATAACCCACAATCAAAGAATCAACGTTATGATAAAAGAGACTTTGTTGCTATGAAACATGGTAAAGAAAGGGAACCTTGGGTTCAGAAACCCATGCCTTTTCCTCCGAAACCATCCAAGAAAAAGGATGATGAGGATTTTGAGCGCTTTGCTGAAATGATTAGGCCTATCTTTTTGCGTATGAGATTAACCGATGTGCTCAAAACAAATCCTTATGCTAAATATATGAAGGATATCATTACTAATAAAAGAAAGATACCGAAAGCTGAAATTTCCACCATGCTTGCTAATTATACTTTTAAGGGTGGAATACCAAAGAAACTTGGAGACCCCGGAGTACCTACTATACCTTGCTCCATTAAAAGAAATTATATTAAAACTACTTTATGTGATCTTGGAGCCGGTGTTAGTGTTATGCCTCTCTCTTTATATCATAGACTTGACTTGAATAAGCTCACACCTACTAAAGTATCTTTGCAAATGGCTGATAAATCAACTGCTATACCTGTCGGTATTTGTGAGGATGTGCCTGTTGTGGTTGCAAACATTACTATTTTAACGGACTTTGTTGTTCTTGATATTCTCGAGGATGATAGTATGTCTATTATTTTTGGAAGACCTTTTCTTAATACTGCAGGGGCTGTTATTGATTGCAACAAAGGCAATGTCATTTTTCATGTTAATGGTAATGAGCATACGGTACACTTTCCGAGGAAACAACCTCAAGTTCATAGTATCAACTCTATTGGAAAAATTCCATCGATTATAATTGGAGGTTTTGAATTTCCTCTTCCTACTGTCAAAAAGAAATATGATATTCTTATTATAGGGGATGTGCATATCCCCGTTGAGGTAACTTAGTGTTATTCGAAATTTCTCCGGTTTCATGATTATCGGAATGAGTTTGTTAACAAGACTTGATCAACCTTGTTAGTGGATTCTTTTTGATGAGCATGAGATGGATGAAACTAGAAGCACAAAATCTTCTGTACCCTCTCTATACTTTCTGTTATTTATATTAAATTAAGTAAAAATAGTATTTTCTGTCTGTTTCCTGACTTATCTGTGCAATATAAAAATATCCCAAAAATAAAAGTCCTCAGAATGCCATGCCAATTTAATATGATTTTTTCCGGAATATTTGAGGATTTATTGTGCAAAAATTACCGCGGGAGGAGCTGCCACCTGGCCACGAGGGTGGTGGGCGCCCCCCTATAGGGCGCGCCCCTGCCTCGTGGGCCCACGGTGGCCCTCCTCCACTTATCCCAGCACCCATCTTCTTCCTCTATCTCACACAAACCCGAAAAACCAACTCAAGCACGAATTCCAGCCACTTTTGCTGCGATTTTCGATCTCCTTGCTCAAAGCACCTCTCGCAAAACTGCTTGGGGAGATTGTTCCTTGGTATGTGACTCCTCCATTGGTCCAATTAGTTTTTGTTCTAGTGCTTTATTCTTTGCAAATTTGTGCTGCATAGGTGACCATGTTCTTGAGCTTGCATGTCAAATTTATATGGTTCCAAGTAGTTCTAATGCTTGATATAGGCTCTAGGCACTTGTAGAAGTAGTTACTATCAATTTTATTAAGTTTGGTTCACTTTTATTTCGAAGTTACTAAAAATTTCAGAATTTTTCAGAAAATGATGCGGAGATTATTGAGGGGCTCATCGAGCCAAAGCTCGAAGAAAAAGGCACCGAAGCCTAAGTATAATTTGCCACGCACCGTGGAGATTCGGGCGTGTGAATGGCCTTCTGATGATTTCTTGAGAGCAGCCGGTATCTATGAAGATTTTCATGAATTGGCTCACAATGCAGGCCTCACCGCTTTCCTCCACGACCAATGTGATCAGTATCTCTTACTCACAAATACCTTTGTGCAAAACTTTCATTTTCATTCTAGGAACTCACCACCTACGGTGGAGTTTCATTTATATGATGAGCATAAGGAGATGTCACTTTATGATTTCTATCGGATTTGTTTAGTCCCTTTTGAGGGCAAGACATAAAAACCACATCATGATGATGTGCCTGGGTTTATTGATAATATCACTGTAGGAGAAACCAGGAAGGTTTCCGACGCACGAATCACTAGCATATATTTTCCTGTTTTGTGTTACTTTGCATTATTTGCTAGTCGTTGTTTAATTGGACGCGGAAATTTTGGAAACCTTAGTATCCCTGATTTAATTATTCTGCTCCAAGGTTTATACAACGATAACACTTTTAGTTTGGGAGGTATTATTGCTAGACGGTTAAATATGAACCGTACTAAGGGCCCCATCTTTGGAGGCATCTATGCCACACGCCTAGCCGCACATTTTAACATACCTATTAGGCATGCTGAGAAGGAAGAAAAGGTGCTACCCCGTGTTTATTTAGATCATAAAAGTATGGTGGCACATGATTTTATTGTTAAAAATAGGGCATGGGAGCTTAAATATCAATTGTTCTTTAATAAACATCATCCTGAGACTATTACCTTGCCTGCTCCTTCTTTGTTTGATTTGACTGCAGGCACGTACCTTGTTCCGTTGACGGCTATTCACGCCTACCGGAACCCTGCACCAGTCGAGGAGCCAGAACAGGAACCACAAGATGAGCCTCCACGACAATCTGTTTATTCTTGGGATCCAAAGATGACTGTCAGCCAGTGGCAGTCAGAGTCTTCTTGTTCATCACAGTATGATCCCAACTATTCTTCCTCATCACAGTATGACCCCAACAACTATTATTATGGATATCCGCCAGGCCAACCATGGCCATAGACCAACTTAGGCCAAAAGCCTAAGCTTGGGGGAGTACATATTTCTCACCGACATTACATTTATGTTCACACACACTCATTGCTAGATGTCGGTGCTCATACTTTTTCACTGTAATATCCATGCTAGTTTATGTTCTTTTTCCTGCTTTCTTCTTGTGTGTTTGTTAAACCTTAAGAAAAACCAAAAAAATTAGTAGTAGTTTATTTTTCTGCTGTAGTAGTAATAATTAAAAAGAAAACCCAAAAATATTTTCCGTTCTTCTTTTGCTTGTTGGGAGCTTCTCCGTGTAAATAGTTTTATTTCTTTTCTTTTCTTTGGAGGTCAGTAGGAGAAGACCATAATTAAATTGTTGAAGTGGCTCTTATATGTATTATTGTTGATTTAACCAAGAGCCCATATTGCCTTGTCTTCTCCTGTTTATTGAATGCTTGCAGATTCCAGCTTAGTCCAATGCACGTGCACTCTTATTATTATTCACACCGTTCGGTCGTGCAAGTGAAAGGCAATTATGATGATATATGATGGACTGACTGAGATGAGAAAAGCTGGTATGAACTCGACCTCTTTTGTTTTTGTAAATATGATGAGCCCGTCGTTCTTGATTCAGCTTATTATGAATAAACATGTTTGCAATGACAATTAGAGATCATAGTTGCTTGTGTCATGCTTGATTAGCTATGAGTTATAATGGTTTACCTTGTGTGCCAACATGCTATTGAGATGATTATGATGTGGTATGATGGGGTGGTATCCTCTTTTGAATGATTTAAGTGACTTGACTTGGCACATGTTCACGCATGTAGTTGAAACAAAATCAACATAGCCTTCACGATATTTATGTTCATGGTGGATTATATCCTACTCATGCTTGCATCCAATGTTTATTAATTTTAATGCATGTACATGGCTGTTGTCGCTCTCTAGTTGGTCGCTTCCCAGTCTTTTGCTAGCCTTCACTTGTACTAAGCGGGAATATTGCTTGTGCATCCAATCCCTTAAACCCCAAAGTTATTCCAGATGAGTCCACCATACCTTCCTATATGCGGTATCTACCTGCCGTTCCTAGTAAATTTGTATGTGCCAAACTCTAAACCTTCAAATAAACATTCTATTTTGTATGCTCGAATAGCTCATGTATCAACAAAGGCTGTCCTTATCTTCCGTGTTAGGCGGGTTATTCTCAAGAGGAGTGGACTCCGCTCCTCACTCACGAGAAAATGGCTGGTCACCGGGATGCCCAGTCCCATGCTTTATGCAAACTAAATCAAAATTAATTGCAAACAAAACTTCCCCTGGGACCTGATGTATGTTGGAGACACTCGTTGTTTCGAGCAAGCCATGGATTGATGCTTGTTGGTGGAGAGGGAGTATAAACTTTACCATTCTGTTTGGGAACCGCCTATAATGTGTTTAGCATGGAAGATATCGCCATCTCTTGGTTGTTACGTTGACAATGAAAGTATATCGCTCAAAATACAATTTATCTCTATTTCAAAACCGAGCTCTGGCACCTCTACAAATCCCTGCTTCCCTCTGCGAAGGGCCTATCCATTTACTTTTATGTTGAGTCATCACCCTCTTATTAAAAAGCACTAGCTGGAGAGCACAGCCGTCATTTGCATTCATCACTGTTAATTTATATTGGGTATGACTATGATTGGATCTCTTTTACCATGAATTACAATGTCTAGTCAGTCCTTGATCTTTAAAGGTGCTCTGCATTTATGTTTTGCGGTCTCAGAAAGGGCTAGCGAGATACCATCTTGTTATATCATATTATGATTGTTTTGAGAAAGTGTTGTCATCCGAGATTTATTATTATGACTTGCTAGTTGATTATGCTATTGATATGAGTAATTTTGAGACCTGAGAATTATTGCAAATATGGTTAGTTATGATCTATACTGAAAACTTGAATGCTGGCTTGAAATAGTTACAACAACAAGAACAAACAGAGTTTGTACAAGTTTTTCTTTCTTTCTTTCTTTCAGTTTGTCAACTGAATTGCTTGAGGACAAGCAAGGGTTTAAGCTTGGGGGAGTTGATACGTCTCCGCCGTATCTACTTTTCCAAACACTTTTGCCCTTGTTTTGGACTCTAACTTGTATGATTTGGATGGAACTAACCCGGACTAACGTTGTTTTCAGCAGAATTACCATGGTGTTGTTTTATGTGCAGAAAACAAATATTCTCGGAATGACCTGAAACTCCACGGAACATCTTAGAAAAAACAATAAAAAATCCTCGCCAAAGTTGAAGACCAGGGGGCCCACACCCTTCTCATGAGGGTGGGGGCGCCCCCCCTAGGGCGCGCCCCCTACCTCATGGGCCCCCTGTTGCGTCTCCGACTCCAACTCCACCTCCATATATTGAGTTTCGATGAGAAAAAAATCAGAGAGAAGAAATCATCGCGTTTTATGATACGGAGCCGCCTCCAAGCCCTAAAACCTCGTGGGAGGGCTGATCTGGAGTCCGTTCGGGGCTCCGGAGAGGGGGATTCGTCGCCGTCGTCATCATCAACCATCCTCCATCACCAATTTCATGATGCTCACCACCGTGCGTGAGTAATTCCATCGTAGGCTTGCTGGACGGTGATGGGTTGGATGAGATTTATCATGTAATCGAGTTAGTTTTGTTAGGGTTTGATCCCTAGTATCCATTATGTTCTGAGATTGATGTTGCTATGACTTTGCTATGCTTAATGCTTGTCACTAGGGCCCGAGTGCCATGATTTCAGATCTGAACCTATTATGTTTTCATGAATATATGTGAGTTCTTGATCCTATCTTGCAAGTCTATGGTCACCTACTATGTGTTATGATCCGGCAACCCCGAAGTGACAATAATCGGGACCACTCCCTGTAATGACCATAGTTTGAGGAGTTCATGTATTCACTATGTGCTAATGCTTTGTTCCGGTTCTCTATTAAAAGGAGGCCTTAATATCCCTTAGTTTCCAATAGGACCCCGCTGCCACGGGAGGGTAGGACAAAAGATGTCATGCAAGTTCTTTTTCATAAGCACGTATGACTATATACAGAATACATGCCTACATTACATTGATGAATTGGAGCTAGTTCTGTGTCACCCTATGTTATGACTGTTACATGATGAACCGCATCCGGCATAATTATCCATCACTGATCCGGTGCCTATGAGTTTTCCATATATTGGTTTACGCTTATTTACTTTCCCGCTGCTACTGTTACAATCACTACAAAATACAAAAAACATTACTTTTGCTGTCTTTACTTTTGTTGTCGCTACCACCACTATCATATTACTTTGCTACTAAACACTTTGCTGCAGATACTAAGTTTCCGGGTGTGGTTGAATTGACAACTCAGCTGCTAATACTTGAGAATATTCTTTGGCTCCCCTTGTGTCGAATCAATAAATTTGGGTTGAATACTCTACCCTCGAAAGCTGTTACGATCCCCTATACTTGTGGGTTATCAGGACCCACCTGGTCGAAGCGTACGTAGCGTTGTCATTCTGGTCGTGAACGTGTACGTACATACTGGTCGATGTAGAGGCGCGCACGTGTCGTAGTAGAGGCGCGCACGTGTCGCAGTAGAGGCACGCACGTAGCATGTACACATACGTACAGCGGCCAGGGTGCAAGAAAGAAAATACGGCCACATATGTGTACATACAGGCGGGGTCTCGAACGCCTACTCGCGCATACGTACGGCGAGGGCTCGTGGACATGGCTGGGTCGGAACGGAGAAACAACGTCGTCGTGTTCATGGGGAGGCAACGGAATGCGTCGTGTTCATGGGGAGGCAACGGAATGCGTCGTGTTCATCGGGAGGCAACAGAACGCGTGGGAGCCAACCGGCTGGGTCGGTACGGAATGCGTGGTCGTGTTCATCGGGAGGGCTTGGACGGAACAGGCGATGAAAACGAGGCCTGGAGTACCGCACAACGGAGGAAACAGACCTCCTACGTTTGGAACGGGGTCCTGTTGATCTGGAGGGGTCTGGCGTACCGTAAAACGGAGGAAACAGACCTCCTACGGTCGAAACGGGGGTCCTATTCATCGGGAGGGGTGTGGCGTACCGCAAAACGGAGGAAACAGACTTGTGTTCGAGCGCTACTGTCGAAACGGGGGTCCTGTTCATCGGGAGGGGTGTGGCGTACCGTAAAACGGGACTCCACGGGATACTGTTCATCTCCACCATCGACCCCCTCCAGCCTCCACGAGCAACTGTTCATCCACCGTCGACCTCCTCCAGCCTCCACCTGCGACTGTTCATCCACGGGCTCCTGTTCATCCAGCCTCCACTGCGCGCTACTCCACCGGCTACTTTTCAACCAGCCCTCTCCACGGGCTCCTGTTCAACCACCCCTCCATGGGCTACTGTTCATCCTGCCATCCACCGTCTACTGTTCATCCTGCCCTCCACGGGCGCCTGTTCATCCAGCCCCAACCGGCTCGATCGACCGGAGTCCTGTTCATCCAGAGGCAACACCACGGGGTCCTGTTCATCCACCCCCACCGGGAACTGTTCATCCACCCCCCCGCAACGCTCACTGTTCATCCAGAGGCAGTATCGATTGGCTTCAGTTAGCAGCAGTAGCGAAGGAATTGCTCGATCGGGTTCAGTTAACAGCCATCGATCGATCGCTTGGGTTCAGTAACGCGTAGCCTACAGTGCAATCGCTCGGGTTCAGTTAGAGCCCAACGCCTCGCTCGGGTTCAGTTAGAGCCAATGCCTCGCACACACTCGCGTACGTGTACGAGAGAAGCGCGCATCGCTCGGCCCTCGACCTCCCACTGTAACCGGGAACTCCCCGAAATTTTCCTCGCCCTCGCTTCTACCATGTTTTTTTCCGTCATGGACGGCCCAAAGTATGTCATGCAGCTGCGTCTCCGGCCCGCCCAGGACGAAAAGCCCATTTTCTGTCAAGATTTTTTGTCATAGAAGTAGGAGCCCACCACATCTATGATGATACCGGGTTTTGTCACAATTATCGTCATAGAAGTGTCATATGTATGACAGAATTTTTTTTGTTCGGCCCAAAATGTCACGGATGTGTCTTTTTTTTGTAGTGGTGGACATATCCGTTCGTTGCGGCTCTGTCCTCTCGGGAGCGGCGGAGTGTAATGCGGACTGCCATTGCCTCATCCAACCCGCACGGGATGACACCCCGGTCGACGGATCCGGACTAGCCGGAGTCCGATCCGCTGCCTGCCATGCCGGAGAAGGCCGGAAACCGCCGGAGGTGAGCTCGCGTGGCGGAGGGGAGTGAATTGAAGTGGCTAGGGTTGGTCCGGCGAGCGGGTGGGGACGAATATATGTGGGTTGGGTGGGCCAGCATGGGTCGGGTCCGACGTGGCGGGCGTGCCCCCATATCTGCACCATATTTGGGCTGGATATGAGGGGTCCCGGTCAGCCCGAGCATTTGAGGCATGTTTGAAACATCCGCCTGGATCGAAAAATCATGATCGGTCAGTGACCGGGCAGCCTGCCCGGGTCCACAAGCCCGGGGGTGCGCCCCCAGGGCACGCATGGCAGGCTTGTCGCTCCCTCGTGACTCTCCAGGTCTTCTCCCGAAGCTTTTAGGGTCCCTTCTGGTCCAGAAAAAATCATCAAAAAGTTTCGTATCGTTTGGACTTCGTTTGATACTGATTTCCTGAAATGCCAAAAACAACAACTGACACCAGGCACTAGATTAATAGGTTAGTCCCCAAAAATGATATATTACATATAATCGCATAATAAACATTCAAGATGATACTATAATAGCATGGAACAATCAAAAATTATAGATACGTTGAAGACGTATCAATCGTTAGGGAAAAGCAAGCAAGTGGAGGCTTGATAGAAGATTTTTCCTGTGGTTCGTCTATCCAACTCAATATTGATGGAGGCTTCGAATTACAGATATTTTAGGATCACAGAGATCCCGGTTGCGAGGTCAACATGGAATCCATGAAGGAGCAACCAACCTGTTCCACCATTGCTTACAACCACGAAAGTCTAACCTCACTCGGGGGTAGATTTTCCCGAAGTAGGCGATCTATGGTGGAAAGTACGAACTTCTTGGCTCCTTCACACACCTAGCCGATCTAGTATGCGCACACCGTTCAAAATTAACAAGATGAGCTTGCTTGGTGTGGAATTCCATGCTCTTGTGCTTCAAAAGACAATTCGTCTGGGTCACTCTCAAGATGGATATTTGGACCGAAGGGGTTGGGGTGATGAGCAAGGAGAGAGATTAAATATCAAATGATTGGCTTGAAATTTGAAGTAGAAAGAGCCTTGAACTTAGCACTAGACAATTCTCTCATAGAAAAATTGATTTGAATGGAAGCTTCGAGTAAACTGGTGGGAAAGGGCGGGGTATATATAGGTTGGACCATGTGACATTTAAACACCATTTTGCGCAGTTCGGCTCTACGAATGATTGGCTCGGAAGCTCCGAGCAAAACTAAAGGAGGTTACTCGAAGTAGCTCGGAGGGTCCGACCCAATAATCATTTGCAGGCTTCGAGTGACCTACAACACATCTGTGCACACTTAAGCTATTATTCAGAATTTTCGATGAAGGATGGTTTGGCGAATCCAGTCAAGCCAAGAAGAGCAAACAAGTGCACCAGACAATCCAAGTACCGATGACATGGAGGCTCCGAGTGATTTAGGTTGAGCAATGACTATCCCTAGATTCCACATAGAAGTGGATCAGAGGCTCTGAGTAGTGTGAACTGTGAAGTCAGAGAGATATAGCAGAAAAAATGGGAGTCTTTTTTATTCTTTCAAGTTTGATCTCTAAGCACATATGAGAAAGAAACTCAACTTAGCAACCTCGATCACCTTTTGATAGTATTGGGACTTCTACGAACTCAACGTGATCTTGGATCACTAAAATGTAAAAGCTAAGCCTTGAGTCTTGTCAACACTTGTCCGTTTTAAAGTAGGGATCACCAACCATTTCCCTTGTTGCATCTTTTGGGACCTAATATCAAATGGACTTTATAAATCATCAATCCCGTGAGATATATGTTACATTAACGACCAAAATCCACCTGGGGGTTGAAGATGCACTTTTAGACCCCTTGGCGCAACCCCTTCCGTGATTTAAAATATGGACATATATAAGTGTCCATTGACCATGACAACTACAATTCCCCCCTGTACTATTTGTCTAATCCAAATATCCAATTCACATGCTGCACCGGGGAACCATTCATCAACAGAAAAAACACAAAAATCGATTTGATCTTATCATAAGATTTTTCAAGATCTACCATAAAGAGTAAATCACTATCCTTTCTCGTACTGATCTCATGCAAAGACTCATGAAGATCCCACCATCTAGATATATCTGCCTTTAATAAAGGTCGTTTGAACTGGAGCAACCACTTTATGTGCCGGACTAATAGTTCTATTATTTACTACCTTAGTGATCCATTTAGAAATCACATCAAGCAAACATATAGGCCTATACAATAATATTTTACCAGATATCAGTTTTTTGGCAACAAAGTAATTCGTAGTTCAATATAGGAATATCATATTGAATACATGCATGTATGATCATCTAAGGGTCCAAATGCTCCGTATTCAATGGTTTGTCAGAGTGTTGCGCCTTGGCTCGGATCTCTCCATATAAGTAGGAGACGAAGCCCCAGAGGGATAGCGCGAGGGCGACACCTTTGGTACCGTTGAATGGCTCATGGAAGAATAGGACAGCAAGCACCTCAGTCACTGGGATGAGCACGGTCATGATGACACCGGCGAGCAGCGCTGAGCCATAGAAGATGGCACCAATGGTGCCGAGGAAGAAGAACTGGTACACAATGGCCGAGGCGGCCAGCAGTAGGTAGTAGCCAATCTGGCCGAGCCCGAACTCCCGGGCTTCTCTTGGGATAGCCTGCATATGATTCGCGCGTTAAAATTATATATCTTCATTGAAAATCATCAATCTTTTGTAATGAAGTACATGATATACTTGAACTTCTATCTCCTCCGAGAGAAAAAAAAATCTAAGTCACAGTCGGCTAAGATTTCAAGTCTTAGTCTATCTTATGAATTTGTTGGTCTAAAAAATGTCCAGTGTGTAATACTTTGTACATCCAGAACAAAAATGTATGCAATGTTTATTCCTAGAGCCTGAAGGATGCACAACTTTGTACATGCCACAAAATCAAATCAATGGTGCTCGGTGTCGATTGAAACGTAAGAAAAAACAGTCGGCTAAGACTTAGTAAAACCAAAAAGTAAATTGAAAAGAATAACTCGCACCACATGCTGATGAACTATGTGAATTGTGAAGTACTATCAAGTAACTAAGGTTAGGTCCATGAAAAAATCGACACGCATAGGTCCGTAAACTTGCAAAAACCAAGTTCTTTGCAAGAAAGCAAATACACCATCTTTCCCCGCTTGGTTGTACGCGTAGCTTTCCCCTGTACATGCATACGTCCCGTACTTTTCGACGCCAAAAACTCATCGCTCTATGCTATGCAAAGCTACTACACGCAAAGGCGCTCTCGTATTTCCCAATCACGACATCATCTACACGGCTAGCGTTTTCCCATCCGAGAAAGACGTAATAAGTATGGACTAGTTGTCCAATGATTGGATTTTGCCGGATGAGCATAGATATACGTACGTACAGTCTAGTACACGTCGCGCAAGTTGCCACGGCAAGGTTCAAATCTACATCACTGGCATTTATGGTTTCTGCGGTCGTTTCTAGGCACTTTCTTGCAGTCGCGGATTTTATTGGCGCTATGAGAATATTGGTACGTAGAGTAGTGTCCTATCTTTCAGAAACGTGCTCCTTTGGGAAAGCGCTAAACTTTCGATCAACGAAGATCTACGTTTCTTAGTGGGCCAAAATAGTTTACCATATCTGTGTAATTTTTCGTCTCTGCTTTTTACCTAGTAGTCTTACAATTGCATCACTTGGATGATGACATGAAGGAACTCCGTTCGTTCTGTTCATGCTTTGCTGTTCCTACCAGAAATGATAACGTTGTCGTGAACAGTTCGAAAATGCGATTGTTATTTACTGATCTTAGTAGAGTTAATTGCTGTTAGATGGATTTTGAACTATCTTTGCCCCCTAGGTTGTACGCATAGCTTTCCCTATACACATGTTCATCCGGCAGAAACACGCAGCAACTGACACGCTCTTCGATGAGGTCGAAGGGAAGATGGATGCGGAGGCCGGCGTGGAGGAGCCGGAGCTGCTGCTGCCGGCCATATACCCGGAGCCAGGCGCGGAGATAGTGGACATCTTTGACGACGGTTAGGGTAGTATAGGTTATTGATCTACGTAATACGCGGATTTCATCGTTTGCATGATTTTGTATAGATTTAAGGTTAGAGTATGAGGTATCCGGATACAAATGAGCAAATCTGAGGCTTGATCGGTCACAGACGAGTCCGTCCGAGCACGTCCGCGGACGATTTGAGAGATCGGATTTGCTGTCCACGACCGTAGATGATCTTATGCGCTTCTGCTGTGAGCCGGCAGTCCAAGTTCTACTGTAGCAGCAGTACAAGAAAGTTTACGTGCGACTATAACAAGTTAACAACAGCAGGAGAAAAACAGCTGCGGGCTGAAAAACTTACGTGGAAATCGTTGTTCACAAGCATCCCGACCGCACTGAAGGCCGTGGCGGTGAACCCGATGACGATCTGCATCTCCATGACGAGGGTGTACGTGACGGCCGCGCCGGTCCTCGCCGCGTGCTTCGCTTGGCTGAGCTCCATGACGGGCAGCATGAGGCCGTAGAGCGCCGCGGCGCCCAGCGTCATGCCGAACCCGGCGGAGTACTGCGCCCGCGTCACCCCCGCGGGGCGGTCACCTCCGGCGTTCATCCCCAGCATGGCGGCGCCGACGCTGAGCAGCACCACGGCGTTCACGGAGAAGGCCGTGAACCGCTGGCGCACGAGCAGCAGCGCGAAGGCGGCCGTGAAGGCCAGCTGCGTGGAGATGAGGATGGAGGAGGTGGACACCGGGAGGTAGGCCAGCCCGTAGGCGTAGAGGAGGTCGTCGAGGCCGGTCATGAAGCCGACGGCGACGGTCGCGGCCAGGAGGCGGGGCGACATGAGGAAGAGCGGCGCGACAGAGCCGCGGTCTTTGTGACTCCGGCGACGGGAGAGGAAGGAGGCGCTGAGCGGCGCGAGCAGGAGCGGCCACCCGGCGGTCTGGAGCAGGCTGGAGAGCCACTTACGGGTCCCGCCGTGGAGGAAGTAGGCGCGGAGGAGGAGCGGGCCGAACGCCGAGCCGACGACCATGAGGAGGAAGTTGATGACGAGGAGGGGGTTGAGGCGGAGCGGTTTAGCGGCGTCGCTGGGGAGCTGCTTGGCGCTGCCGTTCTTGCATGGTTGCTGCTGCGCGCGGCGCGGGCCTGTTGCTTCCACCTCCATGACCGAGGTGGCCGGCCGGCCGGCTGATCTCGATCGAGGTTTGGGAGGGAGGGAAGCTGCCCGGCTCTAGCTAGAACGAAGGTGCGTACAGAGTGTGAGTACGTGCGCTAGCTATATACTGCCTCGAGATGCAAAAGCGTTGGCGTTCTCGGCGTGCCGTACGATACGATGTGTTTTTCTTCAAGAGGGATGGTGGTCGTTGTTCTAGAACAATCAACATGAGATAAGGTCCCTGCGAGAGCTAGCGCATCCGGTGCTCCTGTGTCCTTGCGTGCACGCGGTACTCTCGATACCGCAACGCTCTGATAAATCATGGAAAACTAGCTTAACACAGAGCATGCATGCATTTTTCTTTTTTGCGAGGGAAACACACATGCATTTGTCATGGACCAACAAATTATATTGCCTAACCACGTCAAACTACTGTTGTTATGCTCACATATATTGTCGGAAAATTTCTTGCTAAACCTTGGTGCATAATGCATTGCACCCATAATAAACAGTAAAATGTAGAACGACTACTGAAATCTAGTGTCGATAGTGACAATGGGTGTTTCTTATAGGCAATTTGTATGCCTAAGTTCTTTGGGCCTAGGCGCTCTGGTGTTTTGCTCTGACGATCACCCTTGATGCTGCATTTGTCTTGTCCCTATCCCCAACCTCTAGTGTCTTTTCTTACTTTTTTTTTCTTTTTTTCTTTTTTTTCCTCTTTGGGGTTTCATTCAATTTTCCCCCATTAACCAAAAATGTTAGTTTTTGGATCCGGTTTTCCTTATAAACCGGACTAACTCTTTTCTTCTTTATGAAATGCAGGAACCCCTGCCCTCGCATGAGGTTTCTCAAAAAAAAAGAGATAGTAACAATGGCCTTTTCTTATAGCCATTTTGAATTGGTCACTCTACAAAGTTAGGTTTGCCAATCTTATCTCCGGACCTATGTATCAGAACTAATAAAGTGAAATTCATGAACATTGTATACACCATTTATTTTAGTTTCTGTAGATATAGCTCTTGTGGGGTCTAGAACACCGACTGCATTGCCCCGAAGGGCTCGATCTAGAGGGATACTACTTGGGGTTAAGTGCGAAACATTAGAAGTAGTAAATGTGGTATATGGAGATTTTGCCGTCAAATTTCGTGTGAGGTCAAAAATTGATGGATTCAGATGGGCTTTGGTAGCGGTATATGGCGCAGCTCAACCTGAATTTAAATATGATTTTCTTGCAGACCTGGTGAGAATCTATGGGGATGAAAGGTTGCGTATTCTTGTGGGGGAAGATTTTAACACAATTAGAAAACGCGAAGAGAAAATAATGACAGCTTCGATGGAAGATGGTCATTCATGTTTAATATGATCATTGAGAGTCTCGATTTGAGGGAGATTGACCTTAGAGCATCTCCAGCCGCGCTCCCAGAAAGGCCTCCCCAGGTGGTTTTTTCGCGCCGGCGCAGAAAAATCGGCCCAGTCGCGCCCCAGGAGCCCGATTTTCGCCGGCCTGGCCCGAATTTAGCGCCGGCGGACCCAGGCCGAACCCGGCGCGCTGGGGGACGTTCGGGGGCGCCGGGGCGAGCGGTTTTGGCGCGAAAGAGCCGCGGGCCCGCGGCGTCAGCGACACCGTGTGTCTTCATCCCCGAACGCCTCGGTTTCCCGCGGGGAATCAATGGCAAGGCTGCCGCCGGCTAGCCTTACCATTGATTCCTCACGGGGGGCGCGCCGACGCCTCCCCTCCCTCGCACGCGTACACACGGGGCGACGCCGCTGTATAAGCCGGTGGCCTCCCTCGCCTCTGGCCACACTAGCCACACCAGCCCTAGCCCGCCGTCTACCTCTCCCGAGCGCCGCCGCCGAGTCCTCCCTCTCCTCCCTCCCTCTCCCGATGGCCGAGCGATTCCTCGGAGATGAGGCCGCGGCCAACGGCTTCAGTCGCCGCTCGCTCCGCGAACAGGAGTCTTGGCTCCTATTCCAGGCGAACATCCCGGCGCCGTCGGACATGCGCGCCGGGCCAACGGGGTGGAGACTCAGCAACGGGGGAGTGCCCATTCTCCCGTTGCCCGACGCCGTGGTGAAACCGGGCTACTTCGCCGACGAGGTCGACGTCGTGTGCGCCTCCCTCACCGACGCCCAGCTCGCCCTTCCCGAGTACGTTGCCGACAACATAGCGGCGTGGACGACGTACTTCCAGCACCGGCAGCAGCAGAGGATGGCGTCCATCAACGGTGCGCCGGTGGTGGGCGAACCGAAGAATAGCGAGGGACGCCACCTGTGGTGGGGTGTCCCCGGCCGCACCCTCGAGGGCGTTCTGACGTACCTCGAGGGCGGCAACGACCCGCCGTTGGCATACCCCCGGCGAGGGTGGCCGCCACGGCCACGGCTCACCGCCGACGCGACGGGCAATGGTTGCCTAGGAGGTTCGGCGCCTCCTCTTCTTCCTCCTCCCGCTCTTCCTCACACTTGTCCGACGCTCCGGCGCTGCTCAGCGTCAAGGCCGAGCCCGCGGTGGAGACGCCGCTCGGCCGGCGCACTCGCAGCGCCAGCATCATCATCAATGAGGGTGGCCGACGCGCCCCCTCGTCGGCTCCTCCGCGCTTCGTCAAGCCCAAGACGAAGCCGGGCCTGGCGCTGGTGAAGACGGAGCCGGGCCTCCCCGCGGTGAAGACGGAGCACGGCGGCGACGTCGAGCTCGACGACGACGCGGCCCTAGAATGGGCGCGCGCGGACTCCTTGAAGATGTCGAGGGAGCGCCAGTGCGCCGCCCTGCGGCGATTCGCGCAGCGCGGCCGGGGCCGCGACGAAGGAGGAATCATCGTCATCGAGGACAGCGACGACGACGACGCCGCGCCGCCGCACCAGCCCGCATAGGCGACGCCGGTCAGGGGTCCAACAGGGACGGCCTTGTCAAGGAGGAGAAGCCGGACGACGACGGCGACTACTCCGCTTTTAGCCAGTTCTTTTTTTAATTATATATATTATGTAATAAAAACCCGCTTTTTAAATGTAATATATGCCGAACTTCGCCGAACTTTGAACTTTGCTATATTTTTTAATTTTTTTGAACGCGCCTGGGATGGCCCTGGGGCCGGCGGCTGGGACCAACTTGGCCCCAGGCCGATTTTTTGCGCCGGCTCACCCCCAGGGGCGATTTTAGGCGCCCCTTGGGGGGCCAACGGCTGGAGATGCTCTTACTGGTAGACAGTTTACGTGGGCGAACACATTACCGGTTCCAACATGTGAGAAGTTGGACCGGGTGCTCACCAATATAGAGTGGGAATAAAAGTTTCCTTTGGTAACGGTACATGCGCTTCAAAGAGCAATCTCTGATCATACACTGTTGTTGGTCGACACGGGTGAAGCGACCCATGTGGGAAACAAAAACATTTTCTCTTTTGAATTAGGATGGTTCGAGAGGGAAGGCTTCATGGATCTCATTGCTAGAGAATGGGCCAAGGAGTGAGGTGGGTTCTAGTGGTGATAGATGGCAAAATAAAATTCGACACTTGCGCCAGTTCTTGAGGGGCTGTGCCAAATATCAGACTGGGATATACAAAGTGGAAAAAGAGAGACTTACACAAGTTATAAATGAGTTAGATCTGAAAGCCGAGTCTAACGTTTTTAATGTGTCGGATCAGACTGTTAACAATGAGGTTGAGTAGAAGTTGTGTGCTCTTCTTAAAGAGGAAGAGATGAAATGGGCTCTCCGAGCTAAGGTGACAAAGGTCATCCAAGGTGATGGCAACACCCAGTTCTTCCACATGATAGCAAATGGGAAACATAGAAAGAAGAAAATAATCCAGCTTGAATAGGACGAGGGTACAATTGTAGGGCATGAGAACCTAAAGTTGTACATCTCCAATTATTATAAGAAACTTTTTGGGGCCCTCGAAGATAGTTTTTGTGTCACTTGATGAACGTGCAGTTGGGGACATACCTCTGCTCAACACAGACGAAAACAAAGTTTTGTCTGCTCCATTCACTGAGAAAGAGGTGTTTGACACGGTAACAAAAATGAAACAGAATAAGTCTCCTGGACCTGATAGGTTCCTAGCAGAGTTTTACAAGGAATGTTGGCATATCATTAAGGGGATATCTTATGCTTATGTTCCATGAGTTGTTCAACGGACATTTACAACTTATTCACCTAAACTTTGGAACAATAATGTTGTTGCCAAAGAAGGAGGAGGTTGTGCGCATTGAGTAGTTAAGGCCGATATGTCTACTCAATGTGAGCTTCAAAATCTTTACCAAGGTTGGCACGAATAGGTTGACAAGGATTGCCCATTTGGTGGTGCAAACAACCCAGACGGCTTTCATGTCAGGGAGACACATCCTAGAAGGGGTTGTTGTCTTACATGAAACTCTTCACGAAATCCATTCGAAGAAACTGGACGGGGTTATATTCAAAGTGCATTTCGAGAAAGTGTATGATAAGGTCAAATGTCCCTTTCTCCAACAAGCCTTATGCATGAAGGGGTTCAATGAAGCCTGGAGGAAACATGCGGAATCCTTTATTCAGAAAGGTGGTGTTGGGATTAAGGTGAATGATGACACATGCCATTATTTCCAGACGCAAAACGGCTTAAGACAGGGAGACCCGATGTATCCTGTTTTGTTCAACATAATAGCGGATATGTTGGCAGTTCTTATCAGTCGAACTAAAGAGAATGGCCAAGTAGGAGGACTAGTTCCACATCTTATGGATGGGGGAGTGTCCATACTACAATACGCAGATGGCATAATTATTTCATGGAACATGATCTCGTAAAAGCTAGAAATATGAAGCTAGTGCTTTGTTTATTTGAAGAATTGTCGGGACCCAAAATTAACTTTAACAAGAGCGGACTATTCTATTTTGGGAGAGCCAAAGAGGAACACGATGCATACAGACAATTTTTGGGTTGCGAAATGGGTTCCCAACCGTTTAGTTATCTAGGGATTCCAATTCACCATAGCAAATTATCGAATAAGGAGTGGAAGTGCATTGAAATTGATTGGAAAAAGGCTAAGCTGCTGGAAGGGCAAGTTTATGTCTTATGGGGGTTGGCTTGTGCTGATAAACCTAGTTCTGACTAGTTTGCTAATGCTCCTTCTATCCTTCTTTGAAGTACCGGCAGGGGTACGGAAAAGATTAGAGTCTTATCGATCTCGCTTCTTTTGGCAATATGATGAGGTTAAGACAAAATACAGATTGGCCAGATGGCATATAATTTGCAGATCCAAAGACCAAGGTGGGTTAGGGATCGAGAACTTAGAAGTTAATAGATGCCTTCTTAGCAAATGGCTATTCAGATTATCTGTTGAGACCGAGGGTACATGGGTAAATTTTTTGCGTAATAAGGTTACCGCTAGACCTAATGACTCGCCGTTTTGGAAGGGGTAAAGGAGGATTAAAGAAACCTTTTTTCAGAGAGTGAAATTTATCATTGGTAATAGTAACACGACTAGATTATGGGAAGATGCATGGTTTGAGAGACACCTTTAGCCTTACAATATCTTACTCTGTATAATATTGTACAACGTAAGGAAGCATATGTCACTATAGTATTACAATCAGTCCTTCTTAATATCCAATTTAGGAGGTCTCTAGTTGGGGAATGTTGGAACTCGTGGCTAGACTTGGTCTGTAGGTTGATGGATGTTCAACTTTTTGACCAGTCATATGCCACTCACTAGAAGTTATCTATGAATGGTAGTTTCTCGGTGAAATCTTTGTACTTGGACCTAATTGACTCCGGGTCAATCCCGAGATCACTTCATATCTGGAAGATTAAAGTTCCGCTTAGAATTAAAATCTTCATGTGGGTTGTCCACAAGGGAGTGATCTTAACCAAGGATAACTTGGTAAAGCGAAGATGTGTAGGCAGTTTTCAATGTTGTTTTTGCGACCAGGATGAAACTGTACAACACATTTTTCTCGATTGTCCATTAGCCAAACTTCTATGGCGTACCTTACATATAACCTTCAACATTAATCCTCCAATAGTATTAACGCGTTATTTAGGACGTGGCTAAATGGAGTGGATTCAAATATTGCGGGACATATTCGGACAGCGATATTATAGTATTTTGGGCTATATGAAACTGCAGAAATAATATGATCTTTAACGAGAAAAAACTTTATCAACCTTTTGCAGGTTATCTATAGAGCCACTGCTTGAATCCGCACTGCGGACTCAAGGGAGCTTTTGGTTACTGGGTGCAATCATTGAGAGACGGTAGCATGGGTTATCTTCGACTAATTTAGATGGCGAGCTAATAATATGCTAGGTGTTTAGTCATTGTAGCTTGTTTTTTCGCTAGCTATGGCATCTTTTATTATCTTTTCTTTATTGAGCTCAATTTGTGAGCCAGTACTGGACTGTAACGCCCATGATGCGGCTATATCTCCCACGTGTCGAAGCACGACTTAGAGGCATAACCGCATTGTAAGCAATGTCGCAAGTGGGGTAATCTTCACACAACCCATGTACTGAATAAGGAAAGAAAATACATAGTTGGCTTACAATCGCCACATCACACAAAGCATAAATAACATTACATTCATCCACATATAATCAAGGTCTGACTACGAACCAAAATAAAGACAACCCCAAATGCATAAAATACTGAAACAGGGGGGGGGGGTAAAAGTCAAACGGCTAGATCCAGATCTAGGGTTCGTGCATGTTCTTCGAGGATGACCGGAGCCTCTCGCCGGAGTAGGGGTCGCGGTGGTCGGACTTGGTCGGATCCGGTCGACGAGGTCTCTAGGGCGGCGCGAGGCGGCGAGGGACGGCGAGAGTGGCGGTGGTGCGGCCGGGCGGCGGGGCGCGGCGGCCTCAGGGCGGCGGCGGTCGCCGGCATCGGGGAGGCGCGGAGGCCGGCGAGGGAAGAGCGCGGCGGCGCGGTGGAGGGGCGGCGCCGGGCGGAGAGGAGGAAGCGGGCGCGGGAGGCGGAGAAGTTTCGGGCCGCAGGGGCCGGATCTGGGCCCCGCGGGCCTCGGCGGCGGCGGGTCGGTGGTGGTGACGTGGCGCACGCGGGTTGGCTGGAGGCGACGGCGGCGGACGTGTCCGGCGTGCGGTGGAAGAGGGGGACTAGGGTTAGGGTGGAAATGATCCGGGATTTGGAATGGGAGGACCTTTTTATAGGTAGAGGGAGCTAGGAAGCTCCAAATTGAGCACGGTTTGCGGCCACGCGATCATGATCGAACGACCGAGAGGATGGAGGGGGTTTAGGTGGGTTTTGGGCCACTTTGGAGAGGTGTTGGGCTGCAACACACACGAGGCCTTCTCGGTTCCTTGGTTAACCGTTGGAGTATCAAACGAAGTCCAAATGGCACGAAACTTGACAGGCGGTCTACCGGTAGTAAACCAAGGGCGCTTGGCAAGTCTCGGTCCAATCCGAGAACGTTTAACACCCGCACACAAAAAGAGGTAAAAGGGGACACCGGAGGACATAGGAGCGCCGGAATGCAAAACGGACAATGGGGAAAATGCTCGGATGCATGAGACGAACACGTATGCAAATGCGATGCACATGATGACATGATATGAGATGCATGACAAAGACAAAAGCAACACGAAGACAAAACCCGACAACGAGGAAATATCATAACTTAGTGCCGGAAATGGCAAGAGTTGGAATACAAATATGGCATGTTACATATGGGGTGTTACTGAAGGAAATATGCCCTAGAGGCAATAATAAAGTTATTATTTATTTCCTTATATCATGATAAATGTTTATTATTCATGCTAAAATTGTACTAACCGGAAACATAATACATGTGTGAATACATAGACAAACAGAATGTCACTAGTATGCCTCTACTTGACTAGCTCGTTGATCAAAGATGGTTAAGTTTCCTAACCATAAACATGAGTTGTCATTTGATTAATGGGATCACATCATTAGGAGAATGATGTGATTGACATGACCCATTCCGTTAGCTTAGCACACGATCATTTAGTATGTTGCTATTGCTTTCTTCATGACTTATACATGTTCCTATGGACTATGAGATTTATGCAACTCCCGTTACGGCAGGAACACTTTGTGTTGCTACAAACGTCACAACATACTGGGTGATTATAAGGTGCTCTATAGGTGGCTCCGAAGGTACTTGTTGGGTTGGCGTATTTCGAGATTAGGATTTGTCACTCCGATTGTCGGAGAGGTATCTTTGGGCCCTCTCGGTAATGCACATCACTTAAGCCTTGCAAGCATTGCAACTAATGAGTTAGTTGCGTGCAGATGATGTATTACGAACGAGTAAAGAGACTTGCCGGGTAACGGAGATTGAACTAGGTATTTGAGATACCGACGATCGAAATCTCGGGCAAGGTAACATACCGATGACAAAGGAACAACGTATGTTGTTTTATGGCGGTTCTGACCGATAAAGATCTTCGTTAGAATATTGTAGGGAGCCAATATGAGCATCCAGGTTCCGCTATTGGTTATTTGACCGGAGGACATGTCTCGGTCATGTCTACATAGTTCTCGAACCGTAGGGTCCGCACGCTTACGTTACGATGACAGTTATCATTATGAGTTTATATGTTTTGATGTACCGAGGTTGTTCGGAGTCCCGGATGTGATCACGGACATGACGAGGAGTCTCGAAATGGTCGAGACATGAAGATTGATATATTGGAAGCCTATGTTTGGATATCGGAAGTGTTCCGGGTGAAATCAGGGATTTTACCGGAGTACCGGGAGGTTACCGGAACCCCCCGGGAATCAAATGGGCCTTAGTGGGCCTAGGTAGAAGAGAGGAGAGGAGGCAAGGGCTGGACGCACGCCCCTCCCCCTAGTCCGAATAGGACAAGGAGAGGGGGGCGCCCTCCTTCCTTCCTTCTCCTCCACTCCCTTCCCCCAAGTCCTAATCCAACTAGGAAAAAGGAGGGGAGTCCTACTCCCGGTAGGAGTAGGACTCCTCCTGCGTGCCTCCTCCTATGGCCGGCCACACCCCCCTTGCTCCTTTATATACAGGGGTAGGGGCACCCTAGAGACACAACAATTGATCATTGATCTCTTAGCCGTGTGCGGTGCCCCCCTCCACCATAGTCCCCTCGATAATACTGTAGCAGTGCTTAGGCGAAGCCCCTGCGTCGGTAGAACATTCAACATCGTCACCACGCCGTCGTGCTTGACGAACTCTCCCTCAACCACTCGGCTGGATCTGAGTTCGAGGGACGTCATCGGGTTGAACCGTGTGCTGAACTCGGAGGGTGCGTAACGTTCGGTACTTGATCGGTCGGATCGTGAAGACGTACGGACTACATCAACCGCGTTGTGCTAACGCTTCCGCTTTCGGTGTAAGAGGGTACGTGGACAACACTCTCTCCTCTTTTTGCTATGCATCACCATGATCTTGCATGTGCGTAGGAATTTTTTTGAAATTACTACGTTCCCCAATAGTTGCATCCGAGCCTGGTTTTATGCGTTGATGTTATATACACGAGTAGAACACAAGTGAGTTGTGGGCGATATAAGTCATACTGCTTACCAGCATGTCATACTTTGGTTCGGCGGTATTGTTGGATGAAGCGGCCCGGACCGACATTACGCGTACGCTTACGCGAGACTGGTTCTACCGACATGCTTTGCACATAGGTGGCTGGCGGGTGTCAGTTTCTCCAACTTTAGTTGAACCGAGTGTGGCTACACCCGGTCTTTGCGAAGGTTAAAATAGCACCAACTTGATAAACTATCGATGTGGTTTTGATGCGTAGGTAAGAACGGTTCTTGCTAAGCCCGTAGCAGCCACATAAAACTTGCAACAACAAAGTAGAGGACGTCTAACTTGTTTTTGTAGGGCATGTTGTGATGTGATATGGTCAAGACATGATGCTCAATTTTATTGTATGAGATGATCATGTTTTTTAACCGAGTTATCGGCAACTGGCAGGAGCCATATGGTTGTCGCTTTATTGTATGCAATGCAATTGCCTTGTAATGCTTTACTTTATCACTAAGCGGCATCGATAGTCGTGGAAGCATAAGATTGGCGAGATGACAACGATGCTACGATGGAGATCAAGGTGTCGCACCGGTGACAATGGTGATCATGACGGTGCTTCGGAGATGGAGATCACAAGCACAAGATGATGATGGCCATATCATATCACTTATATTGATTGCATGTGATGTTTATCTTTTATGCATCTTATCTTTCTTTGATTGATGTAGCATTATAAGATGATCTCTCACTAAATTTCAAGATAAAAGTGTTCTCTTTGAGTATGCACCGTTGCCAAAGTTCGTCGTGCCTAGACACCACGTGATGATCGGGTGTGATAAGCTCTATGTCCATCTACAACGGGTGCAAGCCAGTTTTGCACACACAGAATATTCAGGTTAAACTTGAAGAGCCTAGCATATGCAAATATGGCCTCGGAACACTGAGACCGAAAGGTTGAGCGTGAATCATATAGTAGATATGATCGTAATCACTTAGAGGATTAGAGGGATGTCTATCTAAGTGGGAGTTCTTTAGTAATATGATTAATTGAACCTAAATTTATCATGAACTTAGTACCTGATAGTATCTTGCTTGTTTATGTTTGATTGTAGATAGATGGCCTGTGCTGTTGTTCCGTTGAATTTTAGTGCGTTCCTTGAGAAAGCAAAGTTGAAAGATGATGGTAGCAATTACACGGACTGAGTCCGTAACTTGAGGATTATCCTCATTGCTGCACAGAAGAATTACGTCCTGGAAGCACCGCTGGGTGCCAGGCCTGCTGCTGGAGCAACACCAGATGTTATGAACGTCTGGCAGAGCAAAGCTGATGACTACTCGATAGTTCAGTGTGCCATGCTTTACGGCTTAGAATCGGGACTTCAACGACGCTTTGAACGTCATGGAGCATATGAGATGTTCCAGGAGTTGAAGTTAATATTTCAAGCAAATGCTCGGATTGAGAGATATGAAGTCTCCAATAAGTTCTATAGCTGCAAGATGGAGGAGAACAGTTCTATCAGTGAGCATATACTCAAAATGTCTGGGTATAATAATCACTTGATTCAATTGGGAGTTAATCTTCCAGATGATTGCGTCATTGACAGAATTCTCCAATCACTGCCACCAAGCTACAAGAGCTTCGTGATGAACTATAATATGCAAGGGATGAATAAGACTATTCCCGAGCTCTTCGCAATGCTGAAAGCTGCAGAGGTAGAAATCAAGAAGGAGCATCAAGTGTTGATGGTCAATAAGACCACTAGTTTCAAGAAAAAGGGCAAAGGAAAGAAGAAGGGGAACTTCAAAAAGAACATCAAGCAAGTTGCTACTCAAGAAAAGAAAACCAAACCTGGACCTAAGCCTGAAACTGAGTGCTTCTACTGCAAGCAGACTGGTCACTGGAAGCGGAACTGCCCCAAGTATTTGGCGGATAAGAAGGATGGCAAGGTGAACAAAGGTATATGTGATATACATGTTATTGATGTGTACCTTACTAATGCTCGCAGTAGCACCTGGGTATTTGATACTGGTTCTGTTGCTAACATTTGCAACTAGAAACAGGGACTACGGATTAAGCGAAGATTGGCTAAGGACGAGGTGACAATGCGCGTGGGAAATGGTTCCAAAGTCGATGTGATCGCGGTCGGCACGCTACCTCTACATCTACCTTCGGGATTAGTATTAGACCTAAATAATTGTTATTTGGTGCCAGCGTTAAGCATGAACATTATATCTGGATCTTGTTTGATGCGAGACGGTTATTCATTTAAATCAGAGAATAATGGTTGTTCTATTTTTATGAGTAATATCTTTTATGGTCATGCACCCTTAAAGAGTGGTCTATTCTTTTTAAATCTCGATAGTAGTGACACACATATTCATAATGTTGAAGCCAAAAGATGCAGAGTTGATAATGATAGTGCAACTTATTTGTGGCACTGCCGTTTGGGTCATATCGGTGTAAAGCGCATGAAGAAACTCCATACTGATGGACTTTTGGAAGCACTTGATTATGAATCACTTGGTACTTGCGAACCGTGCCTTATGGGTAAGATGACGAAAACACCGTTCTCCGGTACTATGGAGAGAGCAACAGATTTGTTGGAAATCATACATACAGATGTATGTGGTCCGATGAATGTTGAGGCTCGTGGCGGATATTGTTATTTTCTCACCTTCACAGATGACTTAAGCAGATATGGGTATATCTACTTAATGAAACATAAGTCTGAAACATTTGAAAAGTTCAAAGTATTTTAGAGTGAAGTTGAAAATCATCGTAACAAGAAAATAAAATTCCTACGATCTGATCGTGGAGGAGAATATTTGAGTTACGAGTTTGGTGTATATTTGAAACAATGTGGAATAGTTTCGCAACTCACGCCACCCGGAACACCACAGCGTAATGGTGTGTCCGAACATCGTAATCATACTTTACTAGATATGGTGCGATCTATGATGTCTCTTACTGATTTATCGCTATCGTTTTGGGGATATGCTCTAGAGACAGCTGCATTCACGTTAAATAGGGCACCATCAAAATCCGTTGAGACGACGCCTTATGAACTGTGGTTTAGCAAGAAACCAAAGTTGTCATTTCTGAAAGTTTGGGGCTGCGATGCTTATGTGAAAAAGCTCAACCTGATAAGCTCGAACCCAAATCGGAGAAATGTGTCTTCATAGGATATCCAAAGGAAACTATTGGATACACCTTCTATCACAGATCTGAAGGCAAGATTTTTGTTGCTAAATCCGGAAACTTTCTAGAGAAGGAGTTTCTCTCGAAAGAAGTGAGTGGGAGGAAAGTAGAACTTGATGAGGTAACTGTACCTGCTCCCTTATTGGAAAGTAGTACATCACAGAAACCAGTTTCTGTGACACCTACACCAATCAGTGAGGAAGCTAATGATGATGATCATGAAACATCAGAACAAGATACTACTGAACCTCGTAGATCAACCAGAGTAAGATCCGCACCAGAGTGGTACGATAATCCTGTTCTGGAAGTCATGCTACTAGATCATGATGAACCTACAAACTATGAAGAAGCGATGGAGAGCCCAGATTCCGCAAAATGGCTTGAAGCCATGAAATCTGAGATGGGATCCATGTATGAGAACAAAGTATGGACTTTGGTTGACTTGCCCAATGATCGGCAAGCAATTGAGAATAAATGGATCTTCAAGAAGAAGACTGACGCTGACGGTAATATTACTGTCTACAAAGCTCGACTTGTCGCAAAAGGTTTTCGACAAGTTCAAGGGATTGACTATGATGAGACCTTCTCACCCATAGCGATGCTTAAGTCTGTCCGAATCATGTTAGCAATTGCCGCATTTTATAATTATGAAATTTGGCAGATGGATGTCAAAACTGCATTCCTGAATGGATTTCTGGAAGAAGAGTTGTATATGATGCAACCGGAAGGTTTTGTCGATCCAAAGGGAGCTAACAAAGTATGCAAGATCCAGCGATCCATTTATGGACTGGTGCAAGCTTCTCAGAGTTGGAATAAACGCTTTGATAGTGTGATCAAAGCATTTGGTTTTGTACAGACTTTTGGAGAAGCCTGTATTTACAAGAAAGTGAGTGGGAGCTCTGTAGCATTTCTGATATTATATGTAGATGACATATTACTAATCGGAAATGATATAGAATTTCTGAATAGCATAAAGGGATACTTGAATAAGAGTTTTTCAATGAAAGACCTCGGTGAAGCTGCTTGCATATTGGGCATTAAGATCTATAGAGATAGATCAAGACGCTTAATTGGAATTTCACAAAGCACATACCTTGACAAAATTTTGAAGAAGTTCAAAATGGATCAAGCAAAGAAAGGATTCTTGCCTGTGTTACAAGGTGTGAAATTGAGTAAGACTCAATGCCCGACCAACGCAGAAGATAGAGAGAAAATGAAAGATGTTCCCTATGCTTCAGCCATAGGCTCTATCATGTATGCAATGCTGTGTACCAGACCTGATGTGTGTCTTGCTATAAGTCTAACAGGGAGGTACCAAAGTAATCCAGGAGTGGATCACTGGACAGCGGTCAAGAACATCCTGAAATACTTGAAAAGGACTAAGGATATGTTTCTCATATATGGAGGTGACAAAGAGCTCATAGTAAATGGTTACGTTGATTCAAGCTTTGACACTGATCCGGACGATTCTAAATCGCAAACCGGATACGTGTTTACATTAAACGGTGGAGGTGTCAGTTGGTGCAGTTCTAAACAAAGCGTTGTGGCGGGATCTACATGTGAAGCAGAGTACATAGCTGCTTCGGAAGCAGCAAACGAAGGAGTCTGGATGAAGGAGTTCATATCCGATCTAGGTGTCATACCTAGTGCATCGGGTCCAATGAAAATCTTTTGTGACAATACTGGTGCAATTGCCCTGGCAAAGGAATCCAGATTTCACAAGAGAACCAAGCACATCAAGAGACGCTTCAATTCCATCCGGGATCTAGTCCAGGTGGGAGACATAGAGATTTGCAAGATACATACGGATCTGAATGTTGCAGACCCGTTGACTAAGCCTCTTCCACGAGCAAAACATGATCAGCTCCAAAGCTCCATGGGTGTTAGAATCATTACTGTGTAATCTAGATTATTGACTCTAGTGCAAGTGGAAGACTGAAGGAAATATGCCCTAGAGGCAAGAATAATGTTATTATTTTATTTCCTTATATCATGATAAATGTTTATTATTCATGCTAGAATTGTATTATCCGGAAACATAATACTTGTGTGAATACATAGACAAACCAAACGTCACTAGTATGCCTCTACTTGACTAGCTCATTAATCAAAGAAGGTTGTGTTTCCTAACCATAGACATGTGTTGTCATTTGATTAACGGGATCACATATTTAGGAGAATGATGTGATTAACATGACCCATTCCATTAGCTTAGCACCCGATCGTTTAGTATGTTGCTATTGCTTTCTTCATGACTTATACATGTTCCTATGACTATGAGATTATGCAACTCCCGTTTGCCGGAGGAACACTTTGTGTGCTACCAAACGTCACAACGTAACTGGGTGATTATAAAGGAGCTCTACAAGTGTCTCCAAAGGTAAATGTTGGGTTGGCGTATTTTGAGATTAGGATTTGTCACTCCGATTGTCGGAGAGGTATCTCTGGGCCCTCTCGGTAATGCACATCACATAAGCCTTGCAAGCATTGCAATTAATGAGTTAGTTGCGAGATGATGTATTACAAGACGAGTAAAGAGACTTGCCGGTAACGAGATTGAACTAGGTATTGAGATACCGACGATCGAATCTCGGGCAAGTAACATACCGATGACAAAGGGAACAACGTATGTTGTTATGCGGTCTGACCGATAAAGATCTTCGTAGAATATGTAGGAGCCAATATGAGCATCCAGGTTCCGCTATTGGTTATTGACCGGACACATGTCTCGGTCATGTCTACATTGTTCTCGAACCCATAGGGTCCGCACGCTTAAGGTTTCGATGACAGTTATATTATGAGTTTATGAGTTTTGATGTACCGAAGTTAGTTCGGAGTCCCGGATGTGATCACGGACATAACGAGGAGTCTCAAAATGGTCGAGACATAAAGATTGATATATTTGAAGGCTATATTCGGACACCGGAAGTGTTCCGGGTGATTTCGGAGAAAACCAGAGTACCGGAGGGTTACCTGAACCCCCTGGGAGAAGTAATGGGCCATATGAGCCTTTGTGGAGAAAGAGAAGGGCAGCCAGGCTGGGCCGCGCGCCTCCTCCCCCCTGGTCCGAATTGGACTAGGAGAGGGGGCGCGGCGCCCCCCTTTCCTTCTCCTTCCCCACTTCCTTCCCCCTCCTAGTAGGAGTCCTACTCCTACTAGGAGGAGGACTCCTCCTTGGCGCGCCTATAGGGCCGACCGGCCTCCTCCCCTTGCTCCTTTATATATGGGGGAAGGGGGCACCCCTAAACACACAAGTTGATCCACGTGATCGTTTTCTTAGCCATGTGCGGTGCCCCCTTCCACCATAATCCTCGATAATATTGTAGTGGTGCTTAGGCGAAGCCCTGCGACGGTAGAACATCAAGATCGTGACCACGCCATCGTGCTGACGGAACTCTTCCCCGACACTTTGCTAGATCGGGGTCCGGGGATCGTCATCGAGCTGAACGTGTGCTAAAACTCGGAGGTGTCGTAGTTTCGGTGCTTGATCGGTCGGGCCGTGAAGACGTACGAGTACATCAACCGCGTTGTGCTAACGCTTCCGCTGTCGGTCTACAAGGGTACGTAGATCACACTCTCCCCTCTCGTTGCTATGCATCACCATGATCTTGCGTGTGCGTAGGAATTTTTTTTGAAATTACTACGTTCCCCAACAGTTACAACACTCCACCACTACGAAAGGATCTCGTCCCGAGATCTAGGACTGGAAAAACTCCGGATATTCGGAACGGAGGTGGTCCTCACGTTCACAAGAAGCTTCACGGTCGGAATGATGTGACCACTTCACTTTCAGGAATTTGATAGACTTGTTGCGAGTCTTGCGCTCAGTTTCTTCAAGAATAGCAATGGGGTGCTCATGATAAGACATGTCTTCTTGGAGATCAATCTCTTCGAAGTTGATGGTGCGGTCAGGAGTCTTGAAACACTTGCGGAGTTGAGACACGTGAAGCACGCCGTGCACGTTTGCAAAGTTGGATGGAAGCTCAAGTTGATAGGCGAGATCGCCTCTTTTGCCTATGATCTTGAAAGGACCCACGTATCTAGGGGAATGCTTCCCTTTGACACCGAAGCGACGAGTACCTTTCATTGGAGAGACGCGGAGGTAGACATGGTCTCCGATCTCGAAAGCCAAGTCACGATGCTTGCTATCATAGTAACTCTTCTGGCGCGATTGCGCGGCTTTGAGATTTTCACGAATGACTTTGCACATTTCTTCAGCCTCTGTGATCAAGTCATTGCCAAGAAGTTGGCGTTCACCAGTCTCTGACCAGTTAAGAGGAGTACGACACTTCCTGCCATAGAGAATCTCGAATGGGGCCTTGCCCGAACTCGCTTGGAAGCTGTTGTTGTAGGAGAACTCGGCATATGGAAGACAATCTTCCCACTTTATGCCAAAAGAAATGACACATGCCCTGAGCATATCTTCAAGAATTTGATCGACTCGATTGACTTGGCCACTGGTTTGAGGATGAAAAGCTATGCTGAAGCGGATGTTGGTGCCCATGGCCTTCTGAAAAGAATCCCAAAACTTGGAGGTAAAGATGCTTCCACGATCTGAAGATATCAACTGCGGAATGCCGTGCAGAGAGACAATCCTGGAGGTATATAGCTCTGCCAACTGAGCTGCTGTGATAGATTCTTTGATAGGAAGGAAATGAGCTACTTTAGTGAGTTTGTCGATGACAACGAAGATAGCATCATTGCCACGCTTGGACTTTGGAAATCCAGTCACAAAGTCCATCTCAATATGGTCAAACTTCCATTCTGGAATGGCAAGAGGTTGGAGGAGACCAGCTGGTCGTTGGTGTTCTGCTTTCACTCTTCTGCAGACATCACATTTTGTTCACGAACTGAGCAATCTCGCGCTTCATTCGAGTCCACCAATACGACTGCTTGAGGTCATGGTACATCTTTGTACTTCTAGGGTGAATAGAAAGGAGTGAATTGTGAGCTTTGTTCATAATGACTTTACGAAGGTCACCTTTAGGAACAACAATGCGATCCTCGAAGAACAGAGTATCCTTGTCATCAAGATGATAGCATTTGTACTTGGGTTGACTCTTGGCAATCCCAATCTTCACCCTATTCACCATAGCATCAAGAATTTGAGCCTCACGAATCTGATCTTCCAAAGTAGGAGAGACTTGGAGGTTGGCAAGGAATCCTTGAGGAAAGCTTCACAAAGCTCTGGTTGGTAGGGCTTGATAATCAGACTGTTGCAGTAAGCCTTCCTGCTCAATGCGTCAGCAATTATATTGGCCTTGCCTGGAGTATATTCAATACTCGGATTATACTCTTGAATCATTTCAACCCAACGAGTCTGCCTGAAGTTGAGGTTTCGCTGAGTGAAGATGTACTTGAGACTCTTATGATCAGTGAAGATGTCCACTTTTCTTCCCAATAAGAGATGTCTCCAAGTTAAAAGAGCATGGACAACTGCCGCCAACTCGAGGTCATGAGTGGGGTAGTTCTTTTCGTTGGGCTTCAACTGACGAGAGGTATAGGCCACAACTTTCTTCTCTTGCATCAACACTGCACCGAGACCTTGAAGGGAAGCATCACAGAAGACTTCAAACGGTTTGGATTCATCAGGAGGAGTCAGAACTGGAGCAGTGACTAACTTCTCTTTGAGGGTGTTGAAAGCGATGTCACATTCAGGCGACCAGACATACTTCACATGCTTCTAGAGAAGGTTGGAAAGAGGCTTCGCGATCTTAGAGAAGTTCTCAACGAACCTCCGGCAATAGCTTGCGAGCCCAAGGAAGCTGTGGAGTTGCTTCACATTCTGAGGCGGTTCCCAATTCACAATTACATACACCTTCTCAGGATTAACAGCTATGCCCTTGGTGGAGATGATATGTCCAAGGTAGAGAACCTCATCAAGCCAAAACTCGCACTTTGAAAACTTCGCATAGAACTGATGTTCTCTGAGTTTATCCAACACCAATCTCAAGTGCTTGGCATGATCCTCCTTGTTCTTGGAAAAGACCAAAATGTCATCGAGGTAGACCAAGACGAAGTCATTTGTATAGGCGTTGAATATGAAGTTCATCATGCGAGAGAATGTTGGAGGAGCATTGACAAGGCCGAAAGACATGACAGTGTATTCATATGAACCATAGCTTGTTCTGAATGCTGTCTTGGGGATATCTTCTTCACGAATGTGAATCTGATGATAGCCCATACGGAGGTCAAGCTTGGAGAAAACTTGAGCACCTTTGAGTTGTTCGAAAAGCTCATTGATGTTGGGAAGTGGGTGCTTGTTATTTATGGTCTTCTTGTTCAATGGACGGTAGTCGACACAAAGTCGGTCCGTTCCATCCTTCTTCTTGACAAAAAGAACACCACAACCCCATGGAGAAGAACTTGGTCAGATGAGACCCATACGCTCTTGAATATCGAGTTGTTTCTTCAACTCCTTCAACTCTTCAGGTCCAAGCTTGTAAGGACGTTTGCAAACAAGTCCCGTGCCAGGCTCAAGATCGATGACGAATTCAACTGGCCGGTGAGGAGGCATTCCTGGAAGCTCTTCTGGAAAGACGTCTTGATATTCACAAACGACTGGAATCTAAGAGATGGCATCCAAGTCGCCCTTCTCATTGAGAGAAAACAGTCGAATGGTATCATCACGAGCGGCAAAGATGATTACATCCTCAGACGAATGTGTCAACTGAATCTGCCTGGCAGCACAATCAAGCTGAGCCTTGTGCTTAGAAAGCCAATCCATTCCGAGAATAATATCAATATCCGAGTCACCAAGAACAATAGGAGAAGCTAGAAATTTGTAGTCGCCCAACGTGATAGTAACATCCGGGACGTAGATATCAGCTGTCATTTGCTTGCTCGGAGACACAATTGATAAAGATGTTGGCAAATGTTGATAATCGCACTCATACTTTGATGCAAAAGGTTTAGAAATGAAACAATGCGATGTACCAGTGTCAAATAGAACTTTTGCAGGAACATCGTTAACAGGAAGGTTACCCATGATAACTTCTGACGAGTCCTCTACCTGAGCTGCGTTCATATGTTGACCTTGGCATGCTTGGGATTATGCTTGACCACTGCAGTGCTAGCAGATCTCACAGGAGGAGGAGGAGGAAGATGCCTCTGATTGAAGCATTTGTTGGCATAGTCACCCTTCTGCTGACACTTGTTGCATGTGACCTCTGAAAGCGGACGGTGATACGGAGCACTTGATCTTGGAGCATGAGACGAAGTCTTGTTCTGAAAGCCTGGGGTGGGGGGGGGGGAAAGATCCATTGCCACCTTTGCTCTTCTGCTGATAAGGCTGACGGAACGAAGGAGGAGGAGGCAACCAATACTTTTGCTGCTTAGTTACCAGTTGAGTTGAGGAAGAAGGAGTTGCATCCCTGACTCGTTTCTTGGAAGCATCGCACTTGAGTTGAGCAGTCTCTTGCTTCAGTGCCATATTGTAGAACTCATCGTACTTGTTCGGCTCAAACAACACAAGAGCTAGTTGGAGATCTTCTCTGAGGCCACCCTTGAATTGATAAATCATGCTCTTCTCGTCAGGGACGTCTTGCTTAGCGAAACGAGTGAGCTTCTGGAACATGATATTATACTGGTAAACAGACAAGTTTCCTTGCTTCAGGTTGCGGAACTCCTCACGCTTGCTCTCAACAACACTCTGAGGAATGTGGTGAGCTTTGAAGTCTTGACGGAATTCATCCCAGGTAATCACACGACCTCCTCTGGAATCTTTGTATTGCTGATACCACTCAGCGGCTTGGTCTTTGAGTTGGAACGAGGCAAACTTGACAAAGTCCTCAGGCCTGACGTTGCTGCACTCGAAATGCTTGCAGATATCCACAAGCCAATCATCAGCGTCTGTTGCCTCGACACAGTTACTGAAGGTCTTTGGCTGGTTTGCGAGGAACTTGTCGGTGTCAAAACCGGCGGATCTCGGGTAGGGGGTCCCGAACTGTGCGTCTAGGCCGGATGGTAACAGGAGGCAAGGGACATGAAGTTTTACCCAGGTTCGGGCCCTCTCGATGGAGGTAAACCCTACGTCCTGCTTGATTAATATTGATGATATGGTTAGTACAAGAGTAGATCTACCACGAGATCAGAGAGGCTAAACCCTAGAAGCTAGCCTATGGTATGATTGTTGATGTGTATGTTGTCCTACGGACTAAAACCCTCTGGTTTATATAGACATCGGAGAGGGTTAGGGTTACATAGAGTCGGTTACAATGGTAGGAGATCTGAACATCGGTATCGTCAAACTTGCCTTCCACGCCAAGGAAAGTCCCTTCCGGACACGGGACGGAGTCTTCAATCTTGTATCTTCATAGTCCAGGAGTCCGGCTGAAGGTACAGTTCGGCTATCCGAACACCCCCTAATCCAGGACTCCCTCAGAACTGGTTGAGTGTAGCACACTGATTCTGATTGTTGCCATGGCCTTGATTTCCTTGGTTGCGCTCTTGCAAGAGTTGCATAAGCATCTGTGTGTTGGCATTGGTAGCGGCCATCACAGCTTGCCATGCCTCCGGAGATGGAGGTGGTGGTGGCGGTTCAGGATTCTGACGCGTTGGAGGAGCCATCCAGAAGAGGGTGACATCCGTTAGGGCATCTCCAGCCGCGCCCCCAAGAAGGCCTCCCCAGGCGATTTTTTCGCGCCGGCGCAAAAAAAATGGCCCAGTCGCGCCCCCAGGAGCCCGATTTTCGCTGGCCTGGGCCGAAAACAGCGCCGGCGGACCTAGGCCGAACCCGGCGCGCTGGGGGGCGCCCAGGGGCGCCGGGGCGAACTGTTTTGGCGCGAAACAGCCGCGGGCCCACCGCGTCGGCGACACGGCGCCTCGTCTTCCCCCAACGGCCTCGGTTCCCGCGGGGAATCAATGGCAAGGCTGCCGCCGGTCAGCCTTGCCATTGATTCCTCACGGGCGGCGCGTCACGGGACGACGCGCCGACGCCTCCCCTCCCTCGCACGCGTACACACGGGTGCGGCGCGGCTATATAGCCGGTGGCCTGCACTCGCCTGTGCCCACACGAGCCCCGCCCCTCGCCGCCGCCCAGCTCCTCCCTCTCCCTACCTCTCCCGAGCGCCGCCGCCCAGCCCCTCTCTCTATCTCTCTACCTCTCCCGAGCCCGTCGCCATGGCGGAACGCTACCCCGGAGACGAGGCGGCGGCCAACGGCTTCGGCCGCCGTTCGCTCCGCGAACAGGAGTCCTGGCTCCTGTTCCAGGTGAACATCCCGGCACCGCCGGACATGCGCGCCGGGCCGACGGGGTGGAGGCTCAGCGCCGGGGGATTGCCCATTCCCCCATTGCCCGACGCCATGGCGAAGCCGAAGTACTTCGCCGAGGAAGTCGAGGTCGTGCGCGCCTCCCTCACCGACGCCCAACTCTCCCTCCCCCAGTACGCCGCCGACAACCACGCGGCTTGGGCGGCGTATTTCGAGCGCCACCAGCAGCAGCGCTTGGCGTCCACCAACGGCGCACCGGTGGTCGGCGGCCGGCAGAACAGCGAGGGGCGCCACCTGTGGTGGGGCGTCCCCGGCCGCACACTTGAGGGCGTGCTGACGTACCTCGAGGGCGGCAACGACCCGCCGTTGGCGTACCCGGCAAGGGCGGCCGCCCAGGCGCAGCACCGACGCGCCGGGCCATGGGCGCCAAGGAGGTTCGGGTCCTCCTCCTCTTCTTCCTCCTCCCGATCTTCATCGCACTCCTCCGGCACTCCGGCCCTGCTCGGCGTCAAGGCCGAGCCCGCGGCAGAGACGCCGCTCGGACGGCGCACTCGCAGCGCCGGCATCATCATCAACGAGGGCGGCCAGTGCGCCTACTCGTCGGCTACTCCTCCGCGCTTCGTCAAGCCAAAGACGGAGCCGGGGCTCGCGCCGGTGAAGACGGAGCCGGGGCTGGCGCCGGTGAAGAAGGAGTCGGCCGCGCCGGTGACGACGGAGCTCGACGACGATGACACGGCCCTGGAATGGGCGCGCAGGGACTCCATAGCGATGGAGAAGGAGCGCCTGGAGAAGGCGAAGGAGCGCCAGCGCGCCGCCCTGCTTCGCTTCACGGAGCGTCGACGCGGCCGCGACGAAGGCGGAGTCGTCGTCATCTACGACAGCGACGACGACGATGATGCGCCGCCACCAGTCCGCCATGGCGATGCCGGGCAGGGGTCCAGCAGGGGCACCCGCGTCAAGGAGGAGAAGGCCGACGACGACGATGGCGGCGACGGCGGCGACTTCAGCCGGTTTTTCCTTTAGATTAGTTTACGTATATGTGCTATGTAATGAAAATCCGCGAACTTTGCCGAAATGTGCCGAAATTTATCGTGTTTGGCCGAATTTTATCGTGTTTAAGCCGAACTTCTTTTTTTTAAAAACGTGCCTGGGGGCGGCCCTGGGGCCGGCGGCTGGGGACCAACTCGCCCCCAGGCCCAATTTTTGCGCCGGCTCACCCCCAGGCGGCGATTTTAGGCGCCCCCTGGGGGGCCAACGGCTGGAGATACCCTTAGCATCTTGAAAGACATATATTCAAGCTGAATAAAATGGATCGAAATTGCAACATATAGTCTTAACATTCGAACAAGAATGAACGAACGCATTCCAAATTAAATGGTCACACTTTCATAAATTGAGAAGCCACTTAGATAGAGGTAGACGAATAAAACAATAAGGTATGGACAAGAACAAATACTTGGTAAGGATTACCCAATCACAAACCAAATATCTGCGGAAGAAATACTAGAGCTACATGAATTCCCACCTATGAAACTCCTGAAATTCTCCCGGTTATGCAATCAGGTGTTGGGGATACAGGGGAAGCATAATATCTCACTCAAAGCTAGCAAATCCTACATCCAGTTGTATCCATCCTTCAACACATAACCAAGAAACCTTCGGAAATCATTTACCTCAACCTTCGAAAAGCATCCGTTATACGAGTTATGGCAATACTCCCGAACTCCCGCCCCAGTACTGGGTGGCGTCGAGGTTATCTCACCAACAACTGCATAAAAGAGATTTTCGATGTCGGTGAAACTCAGGTATTCCAGAACTGCAACGATAAAATTGTGACGACAACACCTCGGAGCTCAACTCCCCGGGACACTGCCACAACCCCTAAATGTCAGGAGGCACCAAGAACAATGTTCTCCTCACAAAACCATCGGAACGATTCCAAGATACCCGCGTGATCCTAATTTTTTTAGTGAAATTTGAGAAGAGAAGAGTCAAAACTCTACGTCAGGATGCCTCACCAGAGCGACGAAGGGACTAAGGAGTAAAATGAATCCTACTCTCCGATATATATAATCCTAAATGACTCAAAACATTTTTCTAGACTCAACAACGCCAGCGATTCAATCAAGCAGGAGGCTCCTGAGTCGGGGAAGGCTCTGATACCAACTTGTAACGCCCACGATGTGGCTATATCTCCCACGTGTCGAAGCACGACTTAGAGGCATAACCGCATTGTAAGCAATGCCGCAAGTGGGGTAATCTTCACACAACCCATGTACTGAATAAGGAAAGAAATACATAGTTGTCTTACAATCGCCACGTCACACAAAGCATAAATAACATTACATTCATCCAGATACAATTAAGGTCCGACTACGGAACCAAAATAAAGACAACCCCAAATGCATAAAATACTGAAACCGGGGGGGGGGGGGCAAAAGTCAACCGGCTAGATCCAGATCTAGGGTTCGTGCACGTTCTTTGAGGATGACCGGAGCCTCTCGCCGGAGCAGGGGTCGTAGTGGTCGGACTTGGCCGGATCCGGTCGGCGAGGTCTCCGGGGCGACGCGAGGCAGCGAGGGACGGCGAGGGCGGTGGTGGTACGGCGGGGCGTGGCGGCCTCGGGGCGGCGCGGAAGTCGAGGTGATGGCGGCGGTCGCCGGCGAGGGAAGAGCGCGGCGGCGCGGCGGAGGGGCGGCGCCGGGCGGAGAGGAGGAAGCGGGCGCGGGCGGCGGATCAGTTTCGGGCCACGGGGCCGGATCTGGGCCCCGCGGGCCTCGGTGGCAGAGGGTCGGCGGCGGTGACATGGCGCACGCGAGTTGGCTGGAGGCGACGCCGGCGGACGTGTCCGGCGCGCGGAGGAAGAGGGGGACTAGGGTTAGGGTGGAAATGATCCGGGATTTGGAATGGGAGGACCTTTTTATAGGTAGAGGGAGCTAGGAAGCTCCAAATTGAGCACGGTTTGCGGCCACGCGATCATGATCGAACGACCGAGATGATGGAGGGGGTTTAGGTGGGTTTTGGGCCACTTTGGAGAGGTGTTGGGCTGCAACACACATGAGGCCTTCTCGGTTCCTCGGTTAACCGTTGGAGTATCAAACGAAGTCCAAATGGTACGAAACTTGACAGGCGGTCTACCGGTAGTAAACCAAGGCTGCTTGGAAAGTCTCGGTCCAATCCGAGAACGTTTAACACCCGCACACGAAAAGAGGTAAAAGGGGACACCGGAGGACATAGGAGCGGCGGAATGCAAAACAGACAACGGGAAAAATGCTCGGATGCATGAGACGAACATGTATGAAAATGCGATGCACATGATGACATGATATGAGATGCATGACAAAGGCAAAAGCAACACGAAGACAAAACCCGACAACGAGGAAATATCATAACTTAGTGCCGGAAATGGCAAGAGTTGGAATACAAATATGGCATGTTACATACGGGGTGTTACATGGACCTCAGACTTTGTTTGCGTGCTTTTATTTAATAATTGGTTGCATGCATCATTCTGATGCAGAGGCCGATGGCATTCCTCCTTTTCAAAAAAAAAGAACACCGATCACACAGAGAGCAAGTAATGTCCACCACACGCAAATGATGATGGCTCCCTGAAGCATGTGCCCCGGGAGGAATAATAAATACGTAAATAATCTGTCACACTGTCAAAATAGTTTGGAGAAAAATGATACACATAAATGTCCATGTATTCCATGTTTTTACAAATTTTCTGCTTGAGCACTACAAAATACCAGTTCTCTATAGACACAAAATTCCAATCATTATTATTTGTAGACATGGTCCAACTCATTTTGTTTCATGGAATTCTACAAGCACACCAAGAACTCAAAATTTACATGTATATTTTTATAGGATGTCTTGTCGTATTACCGGTTATTGTAGTTACTCCCACATATGATTTATACAATAATAGAGTATGAAGGGCAACAGAGAGTATGTAGCAATGTATATGAGTATGTACGTATATATGTGCAAATTTTCTAACATACTTCTTCAAATGTACAAGTATGAAGGTAATCAAGGTACATTAAAATATAAGAACTATGCACTTTGCAATTTTTGAATGTTGTTGGCTCTGTGTATCTTAGAACCATTATATGGTTATATATTAGTGATAAAGTGGTGCTCCGCATTTTTTAGCTAAAGTAGTATATATTCTATCATTGTGTGGTATATAATAAATTTTTGTAACTTACCCAAGCAGTACGATGTATATTTCTATTTTTAGAAATAACATAGAAAAAATAGTTTTGCTCTCCGAGTACATGGCTCCGTTGTGCGCCTTTAAATTTTTGCAGCATATGCTTGTTGGCTGTAGTACTTGATTTTGCAGTTGGAGACATTCAAAACTCGTACAACAAAGTGAGGTTTCTTTAGGGAACATGTGGTCTTATCACTCAGAATACATAGTGTTTACAATGGATACATCAGGTGGTTCCATAAACCAGACACAACGACATGCGATAAGGATAACACGCTCCTTGCGGCTTTTATGAAGGAAGACAAAATATGATAATTCTAATCTTCTAAAACCAATTTCGTTGAGGACATAACTATAAATGCATTTGTTGCCTTTCCTGATGTCGCAGTTGATTCCTAGACAATCAGATGCAACATGTCTATGAGATTCATGTAGATCGGCAGCTAAGTCCGGAGCTTCTCGTCAAGCCACAACTTTGAGTGTCACTGGGTCTGTAATTCCCTGGGTATCAATGGTTGATGCTCCCAACTAATGGCCCAATCTGTCATGACATATAGTAGTTGCAGATCCCTTGTTCTTGGTCTTGGACACGACACCGTCCACATTTACCTTCACTGACTCCGCTCTTGGACACCACACCGTCCACATTTACTTTCACCGACTCCGACCTTGAAGGAATCCACTTGTGTTCTTCTCGTCTATGTGCAGTTGGAGGTGTAAAAACTCTATTCTCCTCTACCATGTCTAGGTGAAAGAAGTAGCTCATGGCAAAGCCATGTATTCTTAGTTGGCTCTAGAATATTTTCTCGTGGATCGTCTTTCTTCAAATGGTCATCTCCTTATAGCCCACATGAGGAGGATATCCCAACACTTAGATGGTGAATTTCCCGGTCATTCTTCCAAGATATAGATTTGGGAAGCAAACCACCTTCCAAATTCGGGGACTACTAGACTCGGTATTTTGCACAATTCTCCATGATTGCCTAGCTAGTAGTGCTAGAATGAAAATCTCCATGTCACGTAAACTCAAGCTCCAGTGTATTTGGGCGTTGACAAGACATACACCCAATTGGATTTCCTTCGACCATTGCGCAAGCCCCACCAAAAGTTGCAGATCATGGATGTGATACATCCACAAAGACTTCTCGGAAGGCGGAAACAAGCCAGATAATATGTCGAGGCCACTTGAACACCCATTTATAAACATTTCCTTTCCTTCTGCCGACAGGATGAGTTCTATCCAGCTTTGGATCCACTTCCAAATTCTATACTTGTACCACAATGGTAGATCCTCTTGAGGCTACCAGCCAGGACTCGAAACCTCGTTCTCACCAAAAAAGGTCCCTCATTGTGTTCTTCCCCACGCGATGTGTGGTGCCTGTGTGTACCTCTGTTGTGGGTGGAGCCGGCCTTTGGGACCTTCTCTACCTTGAAAATAAAGTCATAGGGCTTCCTCCCCCTATAAGGCCGACTTTTCTTTATCCTTGATGTATTTGATTGTTCCATTTAGTGATCTCTTGACATCAAAGGCATACTGAAGTACTTCTCATTAAGTGAGAGCTTCTTTCCTAAAAGAAAAAAAAGTGATTTCTTATGAACTTGCAACATTCCCATGATAGGACAATGCACTTGGTTCTGTCAGTTTTTACTGAAGTGGATTGGGGATTTTTTCTCAATTTATTCGCTGTCTTGAATAGGATACATTACTTTGGAAATATATAAAACAAGGTTCTCAGCACTACAAAGACAAGCAATCACAAACTTCAACCTGGTGGTTCTAGACCATTTGGGTTGATCTGCCAATAAAGCATTACATCAGCCCACCTTAAGAACCTAATAATGAGACGCAAATAAATACCAACAACGCAAAAGTTATGCATCGTTCGTAGCGAGCAATACGACAACTCTTGCCTGCACTCGCTCCCACCCAGATCCCTCGATAACAGGTTCTTCCTTCTATTTCACCGTGTGTGATTGCTCACACTACCAGATTTCCCCTTTTTCTTTCACACGCGCTCGCTCCAGCTTAAACCTGTCTAAAAGCCGGTATTTTTTCCCTTTCCATTCTTTCCTTCTTTCTTTCTTTCTAACTCTACCGTTTACATTTGGTTTTTGTTTTATTTTTTCTATTTGCCCATTTTTTCTTTTTCTATATATATATATATATAAAATTTTCCTTTTAATCTATTTTCCTTTTTTCTTATTATTTTCATTTTAATTTTGCTGTTCCATTTTTTGTTACCTTTACAAAATAAATTTGTAATTTTCTGACAAATAAAAAAATAAATTTTTTTTTACATATTTTGAAATACACGTAGCACACTTTTAAAATAAAAGTTCAAACATTTTTAGAAACACGTTAATTTTTTTCAATGATGTTGACCATTTTTAATGCACGATGAACATTGTTTTGTAGACACTGAACATTTTTAGAATGCATGATAAAAAATTTCAAATACACATTGAATATTTTTTAGAACACAAGGTGAACATTTTGAATACATGACAAGTATTTGTTAAGTAATTTTTAAAATTTTAGTGTAATGTTAAACATTTCAAATACACTATGATAAATTTTTAAATACATGTTTAAAATGCATGATGAATTTTTTTAGTTATTTAATACATGATGAATATTTTTAAAACATATGATGAATATGTTTCTAAACAGTACTATAAGAAAGATACATAAACATTCTTTTTGAAAACGTGATGAACCCTTTGACAAAATAAATGAAGATTAGTTTTTTATACGTGCAATTTTTTTCTAAGATGTGTACTTTTATTATTTTATTTTTAAAATTATTATAAATAATTTATTAAGATAAACTGATTATGTAAAAATGTGGCCATGCATATCTAAAAATATCCATATATTTCACCTTAGTAAACAGAGAAAAAGAGTAAAAAACAAAAGATGAAATAAGCAAGAAATACAAAACAAAAACGATAATACAAGAGAAACTGCACTACTAGGGCTGACCAATGAGAGCCGCATGTGAGCGATAGGATTGGGCGATTACTATAAGACTACCCATAGTGAGAGTAACGTTACACATATGTAGACAAAGTAGACAATGTAACAAATAATTAATGAGGAAAGTGAGGCATATAGTAACATAATATGTTACTCACACTATAAGTAATATTACACATATTAAGACAAGATAAGCCTACAACCTAATAAATAAAATATTGACACCACACATATGTTATTTCCCATTATAGAGATAGTAACATAGACTAGTAATATACTCTTCACTATAGCTAGTCTCTTTTTTGAAAAGTTCACTATAGCTAGTTTAAGTGGTACATATATCACCACCTTTCTTTGCCGCAAAGGCTATGCTTTGCCCCACGGCTCAATAGCGGAGCGAGCCGGACGTTTTCTTTTTTGTCATAGCGGATGTTTCTCTACCGATTTCTTCTTCTTCCGCTACCGGTTTTAGTGTTGTTTCTTTGGTTCTTTTTATTTATTTCCATTTCTAATTCTTTTTCCTATTTTATTTTCTCTCTATTTTCCAAGTTTTCTTTTTTCTACTATTCCCTTGTGTATTTCTTCTTCACTTTTTTATTTTTTATTTTACCTTTTCCTGTTTTTTCTTAAACGTTTACACAGTAACAATTTTTAAATGCAATATGAACATGTTCTAATACACGATGAATGATTTCTGAAATACATGAGGAACATTCTTTAGGAAAAGTTTGAAACTTTACAATACACGTTTTGACTTTTCAAAGTTGAAGGGTAAAAGTGACCTCGTGAGCACAAAGTCTTTACTGGAAAGTACAAACAATACCACAATAGAAATTGATCTATGGGTCCAAGTGCTCCTTATCCGTCGACATGTTGGACTGCTGCTTATTGGTCTGAATCTCACCATAAAAGTAGGAGATGAAACCCCAGATAGAAATCGCGAGGGCGACACCTTTGGTGCCATTGAATGGCTCATGGAAGAAAAGGATGGCAAACACCTCGGTGACCGAGATGAGCAATGTCATGATGACACCCGCCAGCAGCGCCGAGCCGTAGAAGATGGCACCAATCGTGCCGATGAAGTAGCACTGGAAAGCCGTGGCTGAACTAACTAGCATAAAGTAGTAGCCTGCCTCGCCGAGGTCGAACCTCCGTGCTTCATCTGGAATTTCCTGCACTCTTTCAAAGGAAATCCTTAATTTCTTTCGGTTATTGGTGTTCCTCTTAAAATCAAAGTTTCAATTCCTTGAACAAGAAAATGTATTGAAAACACCAATTGCATATGGCACTTTGATGGTGAGTGAAGTTAAGCTCACAAACATAAAATTAGGTAGCTCAATGTTTTTTTATTATTCTAAATCATAGTTAATGTTTTTAACCAATGGATCAAGACACTACCCCCCCCCCCCCCCCCCCCCCCGCGCGTGATTACACCAAACTTACCCCACACCATTAAGCCTTGCCGCCACCCTTGCATCCATCATTGCCGCTGCTCCACATTGTTTCCGCCTCCACCTTAATGCTCTGGTGCGGCCACATGTTGAGTTCATGCATGTTTTCAAATAAAAACTAATACATTGTCTAGAAAATGGATTAAAATTTGACATTTGCTCCATAAGCTTACTCCAAGTTCTTTTTGCAAAATATAACATTTTTTATGAGCTCACTTTTCTCCACCTCTCATGTAGGGGTGAAACTGGATCAAATTTAGACGGATAATGCCTATACCATATCTCATTCCATATTTATTTTCGGATCAGGGAACGGGACAGATGCAAATTCCAATACCGGGTTATGCGGATTCAAACACGGTATGGTAACGGGACGACCTTAGATCAGAAACGGTCAACTACCACATGCATATATGGAGAATATATAAAACAAATAAACAATGGGCAAGTATTTCTACTTATACACTTTAAACATACACAGACATAAAGCACTAGGACGTACTAAAATAAGCCAAATAGATAACTGAAAAGCATACGTCTTGTCTCATAGGCGAATATAACATTCACCTATTGCTAGTTAATACTTAAAACTCCATCGATAAATCAGATATCTATATTTAATAGATCGTATTATCCAACTAGGAAAAATGGATTATCCTATGGCGTACTATTTTGTAATACTATATCCTATCCCGCATCATATCAGTCGGACTCGGACTCGGGCCAGATGTTCGGACATAAAAAATCTATTACCATATCCTATGAAAGCTAATTAATTTGGAAACAATTTTGATCGAGAATTATCCTAACCACTTTCACCTTGAGTCATGTGCAAGCCGATTTTGTATGCAAAACATCACTTTCTAGAAGTGGCGCGGCTACAACCCTGCGAGCCTAGGTGAGTGCCTCTTGTTCTAATGGTAAATGTTCATTGATGCATAGAGAAGTGGTAGTAGAATACAAGTACGAATTTCTTTGGGGAACTCTAATCGGGATGACCGTGCCTAAATCTTGTTGATTTTCGATGATTGGGCTAGCTCCATCACTAATTTTAGGAAAAGAATTATATGAGACCAAGTCTTACGGGTTAGCATGTGAGACCCACTCTGATGGATGACACGTGGTATTTACAAATCACAAAGCATCTACCCCACCCCACTTGAAATCAAAGAGGAAGAGATTAGATGCTTTATGATTTGTGAATGTCACGTGTCATTCATCAGGATGGATCTCACCTGCTAGCCCGTGAGACCTGGTCTCATATAATTTTCCCCCTACTTTCAACCTTTCTACTGGCATGCAAAATGGATAGGGAAACACTTCCTATCTATAGTCTCACAGGAAGCAGTCGTTGGACTGCTCTTGCACCCTTGATTCATGTTTGATCTCAGGACCCAGATAACCTACCTCCCCATGTTGCTAACCTCCTTTTCTCCATGCAACCAAATCCCGGTAATCCCTCATCTCTTTCCTCTATCCCTATTCCCTAATTAACCGCACCCCATTCCTTTCGATCGCGCCTGACGCCTCCTCGCGGCCGAGCTTGCCATCCACCACATCACTTCTGTTTTCTCTGTCGGTGTCACCCATATTTCTCTACCAGTGTCGTCATGCTTGATCCCCTGGGCCGCCCTTTTTGATGCGCCCCAATCCGCTGTGCTAGTGCGACATTGCTGACCTAATTAACCATGATTCCCAACAGTAGAGGCCACTTTTTCAGGCCCCATCGTGCATTGGCCCTTCTTCGCAGCATCGATAATACACACAAAACTGTAAGAAATCGTCCCTCTCATGCTCTCCTTTGCCCTGGCATCTATTTCATCCATTTTCTTGGCAAGTACTCAATTGAATCTGTAAAATACAAACAATTGTACCAGCAGATTGCATTTTATTAATACCATTTTCTGTTGATATCATGTGATTTCCCACCATGCCGTATGTATAAGCTCACAAAGTTACCAATTAATTCCAGTGAAATTGGTATATTGATCACCTAAACATGCACATACATGTTGGCGACTAATTTTGCAAATTTATATGCTTCCATTTATGGTGCCATGTTGATATAGCACTAATTTCTTGGTTCGAAACACCCATGTTTTTTATGTGTACTACATAGCTTCTTTGGTCTATATAGTTTGCAACCATAGAAAGTTGTTCTCATTGTTAGTAGTACCAGGGCGGAGAGAATGCAATTGCAACTATCCTCTTGAGCCTGCTCAGTTTAGAGTATAATTAACCTGACAAAATCACCAATTAATTCACATGAAATTTGTTTTGTAGAACGTATAATGGTGCACCCACATATTGGTGGAAAGATTTGGTCATCTATAATTTTAAAAATTCTATGCTTCCACAAGATATAAGTTGTGTTGAAATTGCATTAACTAGATGCTTCCAAAAAAGTGCATGCTTCTTACCCCTTTCAAAAAGTTAAGGTTGCAGCATACTTCCACTGCTTCTTATATTTGTCTCGATAGTGAATACATAATTTTGCTTCAACCACCACCGACTATGCTTCCTCGCAAGCCACCGAGATAGATGTTATTTCAAGAGCATTGGAATAGACCGTAGTATTAAATGAAGGTTGCAACATGCTTCCAGCGTTCCACTGCTTCTTATATTATTTTCGGGTGTACACAAATTTCTTTGACCACCATCGACCACACTCCATTATTTCTCACTTCCTTCTTGTGTTAGTCATGTTTGCTTCTACCACTAAAAGTATGTGCTTCCTTTATTTCTCATATACATGTTGCACACAGAACCATGTTATCATCTGTGTCAGCTTTTTGGTAGGACTGCTTCATCGTTTCTCACATATGTTTCCATGATTTTCTACTCATCCATGTTGCTTGTACACGTACAATGTTATGACTACGCCAATTTTTTAGTAATGTGCAATATGTGAGGGAGGAATGCTACCATACTTTGTGCTTGATGTATTTTTTACCAGCATTAACACATATGTTTTGTGTTCATATATCAGTGATATACATTTTTGTTTCTCACATATGTTACTAGGCCGTGAACTTTTGATTCAACCAATGTTAGAGTATTCTTCAACTGCCATTAAAGTTGCTTCTCTGGTAAATTGTACCGACATTTTGCTTCCTTTAGAGATTTTATGTTTTGACCTACGTTTGTGTGTGCTTCATTGCTTGTCTCTTCTCATGGGTGCTTTCATTGTACAGACATTTTGATACACTCATTTCGAGCCGTGCTTGTTCATTTCCCACACAATCTGGATGATTTTATAGTGAAGTTGAGTCCAGTGAGGGTGGTGTTTTTCTAGCGGTAGTGACGATGGTACTAAAATGTTGCACTCGTTGCTGGCTACCTTATCGACGAAAGGCTGGACAAGAGTAATTTTTTTGTAATAGTAATTTTGTTGTTCTAAATAGAGTTGTAAATTATTGTTCATATAGTTTGAAATTTGTTTCGATGGTTCATGCTTCTCTTTGTGCTCCCACGTGATTTTTGTGTGCAAAGCACATATTTGTGTCACCGCAGAAGTTGTTTCCTCACGCCAAATTTTCTTCGAAGGCACTTAAACCATGATAACGTAGGATAGAAATATTATTTTTGTTGCTCACAAAAAATGTATCATCACGTGAGTTACTTGCTTCGATCACACAATAATAATGATGATTTCATCCACTAAACAGAATGTTTCTGTGAACTGAGCCTAGCTCAAGTGGTTAGATTCTTTGTGGTGGAATAAACCCATTAGGGTTCAAGTCCTAGACTTGGCACCGGTGCTCGCATTTTTCTGGATTTATTTCAGGTTTTTCGGCGATCTTTGTTCAGTAGGAGGAGACGTTCTTGTCGACTACGAAGATGCCTATGATGACTTTGTTAACTTCAAGATGATATATTGTCCCAATCTCTCGAAGATGCTCATAAAGGTAGGGTGTGCGTGCATTCATAGAGGTGTGCATGTGTGCATATGAATGAGTCTCTGCGTGTATTAAAAAAAGGAATGTTTCCTTTGGACGGAAAACATATTACCATCACACGAGGAAGCAGTCAATTAACGCTACAGTCCAGCAAATCAGGCGCGAGGATTTTTACCGGTAGATCGGACGATGCACGTGTTCTTGATCAAACAGCCACTGACTGGTCTGATGGGAAGTAAAAAACCAGCCCTAGTGCTTCCCAAAAGGATATGATGAAAAACACGGCATTTTTCATTGTTTTGACCTTCTCAGCAAATCTTAGCACAAAATAAATTCCATCAAAAACTATTTCACGATCTGACCTTTTTGATAACGTCACAAACCGTGACGTTTCTTCTCTATTTAGAAACGCCGAACTAGCTCGCGTTGCTCCTCTTTATAAATAATTGGCAAATCTGAGTAAACTAGTGAAACGCTACTAGTATTGGCGTTTGGCACTTGGGCAGCAACGCCATGGGGCTTGGCCTTTCCAGCAACGCCTTACGCTGTGGCGTTTCTGTCCTGCCATGCAGTGTCTCGATCAGGCCAGCAACGCAAGTTAGGTTCTTGTTTATGTATAGTGCAGCAACGCCCCGGTCTGTGGCGTTTCTGAAGTGGGTCAAATTTTAAAATTAGTTTTGAAAAAAGTTCATTTTGTGCTAAGATTTACTCAGATGGTCAGATCAGTGAAAAAGGTCGAAAAAGACGCACAAACGGGGCATGCAGTGTGTGAGTGTACTAAGCAAGTTGGTAGGTAGCATGCATATTGAATGTTTCTAATTAATTAATCTGTGTGAAGTTCGCGAGTTTATGAGTGTTTTGTTTTCTTCTTTTGTTGAGCACGCCTTGAGTGGTGCTTGAGCAATTGAACCCGCAATCCTAAAGTTACGAGTCTTATAAGCTACCAAACTGCACTATATCTTAAACTAAAGGGAGGTAACTAGTGGATAAAAGAGGATTGGATATGCCTATATACCATATTTATATAAATAGAATAGTCTTTTATACAAAATGGTAAAGAGGGATCCTGTATGATTATCAATTTCAGAAATCCATACAAATACGAAAGTGTATTTTCTTCTTACCAACTAGATCTTCTTACACCCAGTAATGTATAGATATCTTCTATGGATTTCTTCCTAGGTATCACATGTGCGTAAGTGTGTTAGAGGTGTTTACATGTGGACCAACCGTACACAATGCCACTGGCAATGGTACGATAGGTGAGAATATGAACTGACCTAAGCAAGACTCTTTAGAGGCGATTGTCCAAAAAAAAGGACTCTTTAGAGGGGAAGTAAATGAAAACAAAGAGGGCTTTTTGGGGCCCCAGTAAATGAAAGAGTTGTTGCAGGTTATCAACTGGTCTGAGTTTTACCACGAACATTGCCTTGTAAATAAAAACTAACCACTATTTTTCAAAAAAATAAACACTATATTTTTAAAGGCAGCCTGCACAAATAAACACAAAGTTCTTTCTATTTCTCATCCATGTTCTCCTCGTTTTTTATTTTGCTTGCGATTTTGGGAAGCTTTTACAAAATTACACAATTAGTCTTTTAACATCAGTAAAAAAGCAACTCTACTGTTTTAACATTTCTACTGCACACAGGACTCTTGAGAAGTCCAACTACCGCATTAACTAATTTTACCGTGGATAATAGATCGATTGGGTCCAAGGGTGCAATATTTTTACCCGTGGTCCACCAGCCAAAATGGTAAACTAGCCGCCCACACAACGTAAAATTAGATGCACATTACTCAATGTGGTCCAACCCTACGGGTCCAGATAAAAGTAAATTGGGGCCCTGTCATACTTGCATGCAACATTCACATGTATCCAGAAGAGGTAATATCATCAGAAGTCATAGAGCTTGCACTCAATATTCAGTTTGGTACTAAAACTTTAAAAATACGGATTTTTGATCACCTAACTTGACATCCCATGCAAATATGGTCACAAAATACGCATGCGGACGTATCATGGTGTATGACCCCATCTGTCAATGAGTGATGTTGCTCGTCTGACTAACTTTTGCACAAAACATCCTCACATTTTTTTTGTGTGGAAAAGGCTGACTGTTGTGCTGCATATAGGTACAAAAATTAACACAAACAATGGGTGAGCAGATACTTAACTTGCGGTCAATGTTTACGACACAAGCCACTCCAGCCAACCCACCCTTCACGTTCGCATCTCATGTATGGATAGCAAACTTAGATTTATTGAACGTGGAACTTAAATGACATTTTTTTTCCGCATCTATGAGGAATTGGTGTACATCTGCAGCCCATTTAAGCTATTTTACCGGTCCTTTTTTTAACCTAAAATATGTAGAGGCACGTACTGCTACAGTTGATTCCGTTAAGCAGGACCAGAAGTCATATTCGGTAGGTTGACACATTAAGATAAAATATGATGCCATCAACATAGTACTTACAAGTGGAGCAGTAAAACAATGGGAGTGATACTAATTAGCTAATTGCACATCAAGACGGTTTGACAGAGCTGTAAAACAGAGTCTTTCGGAAGGGGGTTGCCATTGCCGGCTTATTTCTACGGATACTGCGGCCCATTTTGCACTTGCAATTTTTTTAAAGATATTTGTAAAACATAATTAACAAATTTATGTTCCAAGAATATTATACATACAAGCGATCATTATTAGTAAATAAAAACATTTAAATATACACATGCATATTTATATAAAAAATATTTAGTTAAACTGACATTGAATTTTTTATTAAATAAATATGTTTAATGAATCCAAGAAAAATAACACACTCGAGGCTTATATTTAAATCATGCAAAATGATGAGTTCAAACATTTACTAAATTTTCGAAATTATTCACTTGTGTATAAACTTTACTCATGACTTATATTCGAAAAATTATATAATTTCAATATTATACATGATTGAATATTCATATCAATGTTTACATTTTAAGTTACGCAAAAGTTGAACTCTACAAATGCGAGTACAATTATTGAAATGTTTGCAAAGTTAAAATGATATTTGTAATTTTAATTTTGGAAATATTTATTTGAAAGGATACAAAATTTATAATTCATAAATTAAATATATGAATATTTTTAAAATACATGAACAAATTTAAAAGTAGGTTATATAGTTTGTATGTACAATATTTATAACACATATTTAGACGTTATTTTTATTATTGTAATTATTGTTTACGTAGTATTTACATATTTCTAGTACATTAAGACTAGTTATTCACCGTAAAGATGTAATATGTGTAGGTTGTAGCGGCTAGAATGTCCTGTATGCACTCTTTGGTTGTTTGTTCGAGAGCTGGGGGCCACACTTTTTCCTGTTAATTTTCAATGTGCAATGACAGGTAGGACCCACTGCTCATAGGTACGAAAAATTAAATGTCATTAGGCTCCATGTTCAATACATCTTAGTTTGTTATCCATACTTGAAATATGAACATCAAGGATTGGTTGGTTGGCTAGAGTGGCTCGTGTCCTCAATTTTTTTTGAGGATCTTGTGTCCTTAATTTGTGTCGTGTGTTCGAGTCCCGCCTCGCTGATATTTTAGTTAATTATCGTACCTATATGCTGTACAGAGGTCGGTCCTTTCCGTTAATTTTCGTATCAATATGCTGTTGTACAGTGGTTGGCCTTTCCCGCAAATAAGAAATAGTAAGGTTGTTTTGTGCAAAAATCAATTGGCCAAAGGCCATCACTCACCGACAAGTAGGCCCATACACCCTGATATGTCCGCATGCGTATTCTGTGACCGTATTTGCACGCGATGTCAAGTTAGATGACCACAAATCCGTATTTTTAAAGTTCTAGCACCAAACTGAACATTGAGCGCAAGTTCTATAACTTCCGGTGATATTACCTCTATCCAGAAACCAGGCCATTTTAGCATTGCTAGGGCATCTACTGGACTAGGCAAATTTGGCCCTTCAAATGTCCGCGGCAAGTCCAGTCAGTGTCCGGGCATGCCCATTTTAAGTCTCTATTTGTCCATGCAAACACTCATTCTCCCCATTTTTTTGCTTATATGTTCGGTCACATGCGTATGATTAATGAGGATGAAAAGGGTAGAAAAGAATGAATGAAGAAAGAGAAAATATGATTTAGGATGGGCCAAATCATGCATGGCACACTTCCCGACACACCCGAGCCTATATCCTCCCCATATATTGGCTGAGTATGAGTATTTGCGGACTGCCCAGACATAAGACAAAGTGTGCCGGGAAGGGGGGAAAGTTTGGTTAGGTCATATTTTTCCTTCTTCTCTCCTGTCCAAATAATGACAGGGCTGCCCGCCTCAACGTCGGGAGAATTTGGAGGGACCGGCCATAGATGCTATCAATTGCTCGGATCCCCTTGAATATCTGGTCGGTCAGATAGTCCGGACCACATGTGTGTCCAGGACGTCCACACTCACGATGATAGGGGATTTGCCTGGTGGAGAGAACAGAAGAAAATGCATTCCATCGCTGCAAGTTGTCGCCGGCCAGCTAATAGACATAAATGGAAATGAACTCCTCCTGGTCAACATGTGGGTCGGATGCAATTATTGGTGTGTGGTATTGTAACCACTCTGCATTTCTGAAATCAGATATACATGATTGCTCGTGTATACCCTCTGTTTTTTTTAGTCCACATATAAAATTTGTCTTAATTCAAATTTCTTAAAGTTTGACCAATATTATATGAAAAAATACCAACATCCATGATATCAAATCAATATCATTAGATGCATCATGACATTAATGTTCATATTGTATATCTATCGGATTGTAGATGTTGATATTTTTTAATATAAAATATAAATTTAGTCAAATTTTATGAAGTTTGATCTAAGACAAATCTTATATTCGGAGTAAAAAGAAACGGAGGAAATACATACTGCGCACATCTCAGAGGAGCGCGAGGTACATACGTATACCATCCCCGCTTGGCACCATGACCTATTGGGCATTTTTGGCTAGTTAGTAGCCTATTTTCGAACATGTTACCATGTGGTAAACTTGGTACCCATACAATGGCAACATCATAAATTATTGGGTGGAACTTATGTTTCAGCAAACTTTTTTGCACTCTTTTATTACCACATAACTAATTAACATTCTAGGCACCAGCCCTTTTGTAACAAGTTACCACGTGGTAACTTTGATACCGATAAACTAGTCATAAATCATTATTTTTTTGAGTCGGGGTCATATGTTATTAATCTTTTTTTACATATGCTATCAATCGGACTGATATTCGAATTCTCATCTGAACGAATCGAACACGTCTTAGTGTCCCCATCCGTTAATGCATGTCGTTTTAGAAGTGAGCACAATAGTCTCGACATTCATAAATAGATGTCGTTTTAGAAATAAGCACAATCTTCAACATGCATTACAATATATAAACGATATCTTCTTAACAAATCTAATATTATCTTCATCTATCCAGAAAATCCAATCATAATATTTCCTATGGTTGCCTATTTCTCAAAGCAAAGTGGGACAATCATTTCTAAGTCAACACTAAGAACATAACCACCCAATCATACCATCGAGATTCGCATAAGTATAAAAGCACGATGAGTTATATTGATCGGACGTTTATGCTGATAAATAAATATTTGTGAGTCCACTGTGATGTAGCCATTGTGAGTCAAATTGATGAAGTTTGATAACGCATGCACAGTATAGGAGTAGGCTTTGTACTAACAATCGTCAAACTCAGCTGCCGAGTCTTATATTTACAAGTATACGTGTTCCTTTTTGAAATGTGTTTGGGCATATCCAACGCACAGACTTTGAAACCGCATGCAACCGTCCGGACCGTGTGTGTTTTGCCATTCAATGCGGTCGGGGGGAGGGGGGGGGGGGGCAGACCACTGCCACACCCACTTCTGACTGCCTTGACTGTTCTCCCACGCCCGTGCCCTTAACCATCCGAAGTGATCAACGCAGGCCAACCAGGAGTACGGCCTTCGCCCCCTTGACGAGCACCGGCGCGCAGAGGAGCAACTCAGCATCGGCCCGGCCATCGCGCCAGACGTGGATGTGGCCAAGCAGGAGGCGTTGCTCGAATCCTATTGCTCCGCTCGCGACATCCGCCGCAACTACTGGCGGAGCTAGAGCGACGCCTTCAAGGAGATCGACGAGGCGACAGATGAAGTCTACAGCAAGAGCGAGAACGAGGACGACGTCGCAAGCTCCGTCATGCCCGTACCCTGCCGCCACGACCACGAAGCCGGCACGTTCGCGGGTGCCGCCCACAACGAGAAAGAGTAGAGCATGGGAGGTCACCGGTGCTCGGCTCCCAGGAAGGCCACCGCTCATTGACTCCCGCTCAAGTCACGCTTACCGGGCTCAAATCGTTGGCCGATTAGCTGCTTGCAGGCTGCACAAGCGCAACTTCAGTTCTCGGGGCTCATGTCCTCCCGGACATGGGGAACGGGCGTCAACAGTCATTTAGACTAGGTTTAGAGCACTTTTAAGTCCAAGTATGTCGAAATGTAATGAGTTTGTTTCGGTTTAGATGAAAACATCCAGTTTTATGGAAAAATTATCCAAGTATGAATGACTATCATCCGATTTGTTTAAATATGCATCAAATTTGTTTAACTTCGTTAAATTTCTTCCGAAATATGACCAGAGATATTCAGATAGTTTTGGGCCGCCGGCTCTCGCATCAGTGTCTGTGGATTGGTCCTCCCAATCCACATACGGATGCGGTGTCTGATTTAGGGGTTGCGGTTGGAGATGGCATTAGGACTCCATCAACGATGCATGCATGGGTGGAGCGTACTCCCTGCGCATAGCACTGTTTGATCGCGAGGTGCTCGTGCCGCGCGGTCCATGCGGGCCTATCGTTTTCATAAGATCTTACTATGTCAGCGATGCAAGCGCGTAATAATACTACTACCAGCCCTGACAACAGTGTGGTTGCGATCTTAATTAACGGTAGCAACACCGGACCAGCAATAGTGCAGTTGTACGAAAGAGACTTGCATTTGACAAACTTACGTGGAATTCGCGGTTCACGAGCATGCCGACGGCGCTGAAGGCCGTGGCCGTGATCCCGATGACCATCTGGATCTCCAAGACGAGCGTGTACGTGACCGGCGCGCCGGCGCGAGCCGCGTGCTGCGCCTGGCTGAGCTCCATGAGGGGCAGCACGAGACCGTACATCGCCGCGGACCCGAGCGTCATGGCGAACCCGGCGTAGTACTGCGCCCGGGACACCCCCGCGGGGCGGTCCCCTCCGCCGTTCAGCCCCAGCATGGCTGCGCCCACGACGAGCAGCACCACCGCGTTCACGGAGAAGGCGGTGAACCGATGGCGCATCACCACCAGCGCGAACACGGCCGTGAAGGCCAGCTGCGTGGAGACGAGGATGGAGGAGGTGGACACCGGGAGATAGGCCAGCCCGTACGCGTAGAGGAAGTCGATGACCCCGATCACGAGGCCGATGGCGACGGTGGCCGCCAGGAGGCGGCCCGACATGAGGGAGAGCGGAGCGGCCTCCGTGGCGCTCTCCTCGCGCTGGCGGCGGCGGCGGGAGAAGAAGGAGACGCAGAGCGGCGGGAGAAGGAGCGGCCACGCGGCGGTCTGGAGGAGGCAGGTGAGCCACTTGCGCGAGCCACCGTGGAGGAAGTAGGCGCGAAACAGGAGCGGGCCAGACACCGTGCCGACGGCCATGAGGAGGAAGTTGACGACGACGACGGGGTTGCGGTAGAGTGGTTTAGCGCTGGCGCCGGCCCGCTGCTCCGAACCGCCGCCATTGTATGCTTGCTGCTGCGGGCTCAGCGGTGTCGCTTCTATCTCCATGAGATGAGACGGCCGGCCGAGTGATTGCTTTGCTGTGGCCAAAAGCACGCACACGAACAAACCTTTTCCTCACTCGGCTCAACTGCCCATATACGTGCCTTATGCATAGGGTCTTATAGGGATCTGGTGATTACGGGTACGATGCCCGAGAATTCGTTCCTGAGCGCGAGCTCAGGTGGTCCAGATATGTGAGTGTTTCAATCCTCTCGAGAGTAGTCTTCTGTATTGCAGTGTAATCTAATTGGTCCCGCGCTCTAATCATAGAAGGTAATGCTAAACTCATCCCGGTGCCGAGCTGGAGGTGATGGACCCGAATTTTCCTGGGCCGACCTGGACTAAGAGCGTCTCCACTCGTCCTCCAACGGGCTCCCCAGAACCCTTTTTTACCGAAAAGAATTCTACGAGACTAGGTCTCACGCGAGACCCATCCTGATATATGACAAGTGACATTCACAAATCTTAAAGCGTCCTCACCCCTCACTTAAAATCAGGGGAGAGAGAGATTAGATACTTTGTGATTTGTGAATGCCACATGTCATCCATCAGGACGGGTCTCACCTGCTAATCGTGAGACCTGGTCTCATATAATTTTTTTCCCTTTTTTACCGCCAACGTCTAAAAATCAGTTCAGTCGCGTCCCCAGTAGTCTAAATTTCGCCGGTTAAAGTCAAAATTGACGCCGGCGGACTCAGGCCGAACCCGGCAAGCTGGGAGCGCCCGGGGGCGCCGGGGGAAGCGTTTTTTGCGCGAAAGCCCCGCGGGTCCGCCGAGTCAGCGACCAGTCACATCTCGTCTTCCTAATCGCCTCGTTTCCTACGGGGAATCAATGCCAAGGCCGCTGCCGGTCAGCCTTTCATTGATTCCCCACGGGCGGCGCAGTGAAGGCCCGACGACGCGTCGTCCCCCTCCCTCCATGCGTACACACACGTTTGCCACCCCCCGGCGGCTATAAAAAGCCACCACCCTCCTCGCCGGTGGTCACACTCACCTTCACCCGCAGTTCCTCTCTCCTCGCCGCCCCCATCCCGTCTCTCCCCCCCCGAGACCAGCCACCGAGTCATCCTCCCGATTGGCGAGCGGTTCCCCGGCGAGGTGCAGCGGCCAACGGCTTCGGCCGCCGCACCCTGCGTGAGTGGGAGGCGCACCTCCTCCACCAGGCCAACTACCCGGCGCCACCTGACATGCGCGCGCCGGGGCGGTGGAGGCTCAGCGCCGGAGGCGTCCCAGTCCCCCTGCAGCCCGACGCCAAGCATCATGCCTACTTCCACGATGAGATCGAGCGCGTCCGGGCCTCCCTGCCGGAGGAGGTGCGCGGCAGCCCGGAGTACGCCGTCGACAACCACGTCAGCTATGCGGCGTACTTCCAACGCCGCCACAAGGAGCAGCTCGCCTCCACCAACAACGCCCCAGTGAGGGGGCACCACAACGCCGCCGGCCGCCGCCTGTGGTGGGGCATCCTCGGGGGGACGCTACACTTCGTCCTCGAGCACCTCGAGGGTGGCAACCAACCACCGCTCCAGTACCCGACGGCCCCGGCGCCTGTGAGGGAGTCCTGGATTATGGGGTCCTCGGATGTCCAGGCTGCGTAGCATGGGCCGGACTGATGGGCCATGAAGATACAAGCTGGAAGGCCTTCCCCCGTGTCCGGATGGGACTCTCCTTTGTGTGGATGGCAGGCTTGGCGTCCGTATGTGTAGTTTCATTTCTCTGTAAACCGACTCTGTACAACCCTAGGCCCTCCGGTGTCTACATAAACCAGAGGGTTTAGTCCGTAGAGGCTATCCGAATTTACATAGGCTAGACAGCTAGGGTTTAGCCATTACGATCTTGAGGTAGATCGACTCTTGTAATCCCTATACTCATCGAAGTCAATCAAGCAGGAAGTAGGGTATTACCTGAAGGAAATATGCCCTAGAGGCAATAGTAAAGTTGTTATTTATATTTCCTTACATCATGATAAATGTTTATTATTCATGCTGGAATTGTATTAACCGAAAACTTAGTACATGTGTGAATACATAGACAAACAGAGTGTGCTTAGTATGCCTCTACTTGACTAGCTCGTTAATCAAAGATGATTAAGTTTCCTAGCCATAGACATGTGTTGTCATTTGATGAACGGGATCACATCATTAGAGAATTATGTGATGGACAAGACCCATCCGTTAGCTTAGCACTATGATCGTTTAGTTTGTTGATATTGCTTTCTTCATGACTTATACATGTTCCTATGACTATGAGATTATGCAATTCCTGAATACCGGAGGAACACTTAGTGTGCTATCAAACGTCACAATGTAACTGGGTGACTATAAAGATGCTCTACAGGTGTTTCCGATGGTGTTTGTTGAGTTGGCATAGATCGAGATTAGGATTTGTCACTCCGTATATCGGAGAGGTATCTCTGGGCCCTCTCGGTAATGCACATCACTATAAGCCTTGCAAGCAATGTGACTAATGGGTTAGTTACGGGATGTTGCATTACGAAACGAGTAAAGAGACTTGCCGGTAACGAGATTGAACTAGGTATTGAGATACCGACGATCGAATCTCGGGCAAGTAACATACCGATGACAAAGGGAACAAAGTATGTTGTTATGCGGTTCGACCAATAAAGATCTTCGTAGAATATGTAGGAGCCAATATGGGCATCCAGGTTGCACTATTGGTTATTGACCAGAGAGGTGTCTCGGTCATGTCTACATAGTTCTCGAACCCGTAGGGTCCGCACGCTTAACGTTCGTTGACGATATAGTACAATATGAGTTATGTATGTTGGTGACCGAATGTTGTTCGGAGTCCCGGATGAGATCACGGACATGATGAGGAACCCCTAAATGGTCCGGAGATAAATATTGATATATGGGATAATAGTGTTTGATCTCCGGAAGGGTTCCGGAATTCACCGGAAGGGGTTTCGGATGTTTCCCGAAATGTTTGGGTACGAGAACACTTTATTTGGGCCAAAGGGGAAAGCTGATGTCTACTACACAACCTTCTTCTTGTAGACGTTGTTGGGCCTCCAAGTGCACAGGTTTGTAGGACAGTAGCAAATTTCCCTCAAGTGGATGACCTAAGGTTTATCAATCCGTGGGAGGCGTAGGATGAAGATGGTCTCTCTCAAACAACCCTGCAACCAAATAGCAAAGAGTCTCTTGTGTCCCCAACACACCCAATACAATGGTAAATTGTATAGGTGCACTAGTTCGGCGAAGAGATGGTGATACAAGTGCAATATGGATGGTAGATATAGGTTTTTGTAATCTGAAAATATAAAAACAGCAAGGTAGCAAGTGGTAAAAGTGAGCGTAAACGGTATTGCAGTGCTAGGAAACAAGGCCTAGGGTTCATACTTTCACTAGTGCAAGTTGTCTCAACAATAATAACATAATTGGATCATATAACTATCCCTCAACATGCAATAAAGAGTCACTCCAGAGTCACTAAACTAACGAAGAGATTTTTGTAGGGTAGGAAACCACGTCAAAGTTATTCTTTCTGATCGATCTATTCAAGAGTTCGTACTAGAGTAACACCTTAAGACACAAATCAACCTGTCGGATTTCGGGTTCCGGCAGACCCTTGAGGTTCGAACACTGGGGTGCGCGCGGAGCTTTCGCCTTCTACCTACCTGCACCCCTCCGCCTCGCTAAGATCTAAGCTATGGAAAGAACAACACAAGAGACACAGGGTTTATACTGGTTCGGGCTGATGATGATGAGCAATACAAGGAAGAACAGCCTCGCGAGGGTCTGTTCTTGGCTGGGGCGATGAACTGCTGGGAGGAGTTCAGTCACCCTTCTCTCTCTGATTTCAATCCGATCCCCCTACCCTGTGGGTGGCTGGTCCTATTTATATGCAAAGGCCCTGGGCCTCTTCCCAAATATCGAGCGGGAAGGGCGCCAACAATTGGCCATTTTGAAGGGGAACATCTGGTACACTTATCCTGACTAAAGTTGGTCCTCGCCTGCACTAAGCTCTGGTGGTGACGCCATCTTGGGCTCCACGATGATCTCCGTCTTGCAGTCCTCCTGGTCTTGGTCTTGTTGCACCGAAATGGCAACCTTTGCCTGATGCCTCGGTACTCCGCAGCTGCGCTTGCCCGCTTTGCACCAAAGGGGAAAGGAGGACACTGCGCGGGCTGGCGCCCGCCTGGCGCCCTTGGTCATCATGGCTTGCGTCACGGGCACCTCGTGAGGTACCCCGCCTTGATCTCTCCGCGTCCTCGCGAGCCAGCCTGGTGAGGCCGTGCCTGAGGAAGCTCCGCGTCGTCCGCCCCGCGAGGCTTGGCCCCTCGCGAGGGTCTTGAGTCTGTGTTGATGAAGATGAGCCGTGCTGGGCCCCCCTTTAAGCCACGCCACAGGCCGCAGGCAGGCAAGTCTGGGGACCCCCGTTCCCAGAACGCCGACAGTAGCCCCCGGGCCCAAGGCGCGCCCGGACTTGGCCATGCAGGGAGGCGAAAGGGTAAGCGCGAAGCGCCACGGGCCCTAACAGCCTGCAGCCTTGGGTGCCGCGTGGCGGTTGATTGGACGTGGGCGTCTCCACTTCCCCATGGCGCCTCGGCAACTGCACGGATTGGACAAGTCCCTGCATGCAAAGCGGGTCATGATTACCTGCGATAGTGGGGGCCGATGGTTGGCCCTCGCCGGCTATAAGTACGGATCGGCGCGCGCCCTTCCAGTTCATCCCCCTTTGCTTCTCCTTCTTCTTCATGGCCCCGTCGAGGAGATTCTCGGCCACAGAGAAGGGGAAGGCTCGCCGGGTAGAGCCTGCCTCTCCCCCGCCCAAGCGCGGCCGAGGGCGCCCTCGCAAACATCTTGTGGCCACCACGGCAGCTCCCCGCGGTCGCGGAGACGATTTCCAGCATGGTGACGGGCGGACTGCCGCGGCCGGGGGGCGCGCTTCGGTCGCACGTCCCCCTAGGCCGCGCTTTCGCATTGCAGAGGTGCTGCCGGAGTTCGTTGTGTGGTCGGCGGAGCCGACTAGCACCTGGCTTCCACTTCCTCGCTTCCTCCTCGGCGAGCTCCCGGCCGGCGCCCCGGGCGGCCTCTGGCTCCAGGATGACAGCTGCTGCAGCCGGGCCTCATGGGCTTCACTGGAGGTCTCCGCAGCCAGGAGCCTGGCCTTGGCCCGCGGTTGGCAGACGTTTGTCCGCGCACGTGGCCTGAGCCGTCGGTGCACCCTGCACTTCAAGTTTGACGGCGATGCCACCCTCTACGTGAGGATGTTTGGGGAAGATGGTCGCCGCGCAGGGTGCTGCCTTGAGGACGACGACCGCGGCCGGGAACCCAGCTCCGGCAATGATGGAGAGGACAGCGCTCGCGTGACTGGCGGCGCTCAGGGTTCCCCAAGCTTCTCCGGTTCTTCTTCAGGCGGTGACTCTTCTAGCGGTGGCCGTGGTCAGCCTCCACGCCGTCGTATCTGCTTGGGAGGTGGTAGCGTGTCTGCCCGCTGTCGCGCCTCGGTGAAGCGCGAGAGGGAGTCGGCCTGAGCCCCGGGGGCAGCTCGAGTCTTCCCTGCAGGCCGGTGTGAGGCAAGCTGCGCCTGATTTGTTCTTTCTTTTCCTTTTTCCTGCGTAAAAAGACAGTAGTGTGGAGCCCCGCGGGGGCGTGTTTGGGTTATTGCTGTTAATCATCGTTTTGCTTCCGTTATCGTGCCTTCCGGCTACGTGCCCGCGCGTGGATAGTTCCCGGCCCCAGCCGTGGGGGGCGACCGACCCAGGCCCTGTGTTCGTGTCGCGGTGCCCGTGGGGCACGGACTGGAGGGGTGCTCCTGTAATGGACCCAGGTCACGAAACCTTTGAACGACTAGGACAGGAACACTCGCGAGGGCGCTCGGCTGCCCCCCCTCGCGAGGCCTTGCATAAGAGAAATCGAGGCAGGAGAGTGAAAAGTCGAAGAACCACAAGCTAAAGACGACAACAACTTCAATAAAACTTCGAATGAGAATGAACAAGCCAACTGCGGAAAGCAAATGAAAAAGCCGCGTCCGGCACCTAATCTAGTCTTCGACGTCTTCTCACCAGCGCGGAGGTAAGTGCTGCCACTAGGCGTGGGAGGGAGCCCTAGGGCCTGAGGCCGGCACTCCTGAGACTCCGGGGCGTGTACAGCCCCAACTCATTATTACGTGAGAGTGTCACGGGCGGCGAGCTTCACAGGCGTTGGCCTTCTTCACAGGCTCCGGGCCTTTTCCAAAACGCGACGGCTTCACAGGCATTCGCCTTCTTTACAGGCTTTGGGCCTTTTCCAAAACGCGACAGCTTCACAGGCATTCACCTTCTTCACAGGCTCTGGGCCTTTTCCAAAACGCGACAGCTTCACAGGCATTCGCCTTCTTCACAGGCTATGGGCCTTTTCCAAAACGCGGCGGCTTCACAGGCATTCGCCTTCTTCACAGGCTCTGGGCCTTTTCCAAAACACGACAGCTTCACAGGCATTCGCCTTCTTCACAGGCTCTGGGCCTTTTCCAAAACGCGACAGCTTCACAGGCATTCGCCTTCTTCACAGGCTCTGGGCCTTTTTAGGGGTAGAACCTCCGGGGGTGCTGGATGTTCCATGCGTTCTGGACCGGCACCCCCTCCTGAGTCTCCAAGCACGCGGAGCCGGGCCTGGAAACATGAACAACCTTGAACGGGCCCTCCCACATGGGAGAGAGCTTATGCAATCCCTCCCTGGAGAGAACCCGCCTGAGCACGAGGTCTCCTACCTCGAGAGTTCTGGGGCGGATGTTGCGGTAGTGATATCGTCACAGTGCTTGTTGGTACCTCGCCGCTCGCAGCGCGGCTTCTCGGCGACCTTCCTCCCCCAGCACGAGGTCCATCCCCCGCATGGCGTCCTGCTGCGCCTCGTCTGACCTCGTGAGGGAGGACCACTTCGGGGCCGCTTCGGCTCCGTAGACCAGGAAGAACGGGGTCTCTCCAGTCGGCTTGGTCGCGGTTGTGCGGATGGACCACAACACGGACTGAAGCTCGTCGTACCAACCTCTGCCACAGGCCTCCAGCTTCTTCTTGAACGTCCTGGTCTTGAGGCCCCTCAGGACCTCTGCGTTGGCTCGCTCGGCTTGGCCGTTGCTTCGGGGGTGCGCCACCGAAGCGTAGCATATCTGCGTTCCAAGATTAGCACAGTATGTTTTGAAGAGGTTATTGGTGAATTGCGAACCGTTGTCCGTGATGATGCGGTTCGGCACCCCGAACCGGCTCACGATGCCCCTGATGAACTTGACCGCGGAACCCGCGGGGATGGTGCGGACGACCTCTACTTCAGCCCACTTGGTGAACTTGTTCACGGCGACGTAGAGGTAGCGGTAGCCCCCTGGCGCCCGAGGAAACGGGCCCAGGATGTCCAGCCCCCAGACTGTGAATGGCCACGAAAGGGGTATAGTCTGCAGGCCTCCTGCCGGCTGATGGATCTGCTTGGCGTGGAACTGGCAGGCCTCACAAGCTTTCACTAGTTCGACGGCGTCATTGAGTGTGGTGGGCCAATAAAACCCACTGCGGAATGCCTTGCCGACGAGGGTCCGTGATGAATGATGTCCACAGTCTCCGCCGTGTATATCTTCCAGCAATTCCTTTCCTTGCTCCCTGGAGATGCAGCGCAGGGATACACCGTTTGGTCGGTAGAGCTCTCCATCCTTGATGCAGTATGCCGTGGCCTGCCATGCCACACGCTCCGCTTCCTCCTCCTTCTCCGGCAGGGTCCCTTGTGTCAAGTAACTCCGTAGCTCCGTGATCCAGCACCCCTCCTGAGGTTCCATCGTCAGGAGCAGGCGTGCTCCTGAGGCCGGGCCACAGGCCGGGGCTCCTGAGGCAGGTGGCTGGGGGAGCTCCTCCCGAGGCTGAGTCGTGTTTGATAATGACGGCAGGGCTGACGGCTTGAAGAGCCGCTCCTCGAAAACGCCAGGCTCCTGAGGTAACCGCCTGGACGCCCGTTTGGCGATGTCATCGGCCTCCTGATTGGTGCCACGGGGCACATGCTGCAACTCCAACCCCCAGAACTGCTTCTCCATCCTGCGGGCCTCCGCAAGGTAGGCTTCCATGTGCTCATCTTTCGGCTCGTACACCTTGTTGGAGAAATTGACAAGGAGCTGCGAATCGCCCTTAATGGTGAGGCGTTTCACCCCCAGGGCAGCTGCGGCCTTCAAGCCCGCTATTAAACCTTCATACTCCGCTATGTTGTTGGAGACCTTTTCACCTTGCTGGAAACAGAGCTGCACAGCGTAGTAGAGCTTGTCCTGAGTGGGCGATATAAGCACCGCCCCAGCCCCAGCGCCATGCCTGGAGAACACCCCATCGAAGTACATGACCCAGCCTTCTGGCGCCTCGCTTCCCGGGAAGAGGGACCGACCCTCGTCGGCCTTGAGGCCTGGTGCCTCCATCCATTCTGCCACAAAATCCGCCAATGCTGCTCCCTTGATGACTCTGGTCGTGCTGAATTTGAGCTGAAACGCTTGTAGTTCTATGTTCCACTCAGCGACCCTTCCAGCTGAGTTAGGGCTCCTGAGCACTCTCTCCAGGGGGTATGACGAGACGACCTTGATGGGGTGACCCTGAAAATTGTGCCACAGCTTGTGCGAGGCCACTAGTAGCGCGAGGAGGAGCTTCTGAGGCATGGGGTACCGTGCTGACGAAGTACACTGTGTGCTCAACGAGGTTGGGTGCGTTAGTGCTGATGGCTCCCTTCAGAGACCATGGCGCGTCCTGAGGCGATGAGGCCTCCTGAGGCTGGCCATCTGGGAGAGGGGCCTCTCCCGCCTCTGGTGCACTCTTCTGCGGCGGCTGATCCTCCTCAGCCGCGGTGGCGGTTTCTGTGGGCCTTCCTTGTTCCTGTTTTGCCTTGTCCCGGGCTGCTGCTATGGTTTTGATGCGACGCTCCTCTCTAACCGCCACCAGGGCTGCGCTGGCGGAGTAGGGAGTGGCGGCGAGGTAAAGCACCAGGGGCTCTTGAGGGCACGGAGCCACCATGACCGGTGGGCTGGTCAGGTATCTCTTGAGATCCTGGAACGCCTTGTTGGCCTCTTCAGTCCACTCAAAGGGCCCCTTTTTTTCATTAGCTGGAAGAAAGGCAGCGCTCGCTCCCCCAACTTGGAGATGAAGCGCCCTAGCGCGGTCACGCGCCCAGTGAGCTTCTGCATTTCTCTGAGGGTCTTTGGCGGGCTCATGTCCTCGACCGCCTTGACCTTTTCCGGGTTAGCCTCGATGCCTCGGTGGGACACGAGGAAACCCAAGAGCTTGCCCGAGGGGACTCCGAACACACACTTCTCTGGGTTGAGCTGTAGGTTCACTGCGTTGAGGCTCGTGAAGGTTTCCTCCAGGTCTTGTATCAGGGTCCTGGCCTCCCGAGACTTTACCACAATGTCATCGACGTAAGCCTCAACATTCTTCCCGAGCTGCGGGCCCAAGGTGATGTGCATCAGCCGCTGAAAGGTCGCCCCTACGTTACGCAACCCGAATGGCATGCATGTGTAGCAGTACACCCCACACGGGGTTAGGAAGGCTGTCTTTTCGACGTCTTCTACCGCCATCTTGATCTGGTGATACCCAGAGAAGGCATCCAAGAAGCATAGCAGGGCGCATTCCGCGGTGGAATCGACGATCTGGTCGATGCGGGGGAGCGGGAACGGATCTTGCAGGCATGCCTTGTTGAGGTTGGTGAAGTTGACACACATGCGCTCCTTCCCTCCCTTCTTTGGCACAACGACAGGGTTGGCCAACCAATCCGGGGATCGGACCTCGCGAATGACCCCAGCGGCTTCTAATTTGTGGGTCTCTTGGACGATGAAGGCCTGCTTTTCTGTGGATTGCCGCCTTGCCTTCTGCTTCACAGGGCGCACGTTGGGGCACACGTTGAGGTGATGCTCGATTACACTCCTAGGGATCCCCGCCAACTGGTCAGGCTCCCAAGCGAATACCTTCTTGTTCGCGCGCAGGAACCCGACCAGGGCCTCCTCCTGCTCGGGTTCGAGGTTGGCGCCTATGGTGAAAGTGGCGTTGGTGGACCCGTCCTCATCGACGGGTATCTGCTTGGTTTCTGCCTTGTCTTGGGTGAACAACTGTTTCTTCTTGGCGGGTGCAGCCCCCTTGGGCTCGGGGGCCTCCGAGTCGGCGGGCTGTGCCGCCGCCGCCGTCTTGAAGGCGAGCTTGAGCACCCGCGGCGCGTCTCCGGTGTCCCCGTGCACGGTGAGGACACCGCTGCTCCCGGGCATCTTCATGAGGTTGTACGCCGGGTGCGTCGCGGCCATGAACTGGGCCAACGCTGGGTAGCCGAGGATGGCATTGTAGGGGAGGCCGATGGGGGCGATGTCAAAGTCGACCAGCTCCGTGCGGAAGTTGTTGTAGGTGCCGAAGGTTACTGGGAGCCGGATCTGTCCCAAGGAGCTGGATGATCCACCCCCAACGTCTGAGAAGGGCCGGCTGGGTTGCAGCCGTTCCAGGGGTATGCAGAGGAGGTTGAAGGCCTCGACCGAGAGCACGCTGAGGCCCGCACTGCCATCGATGAGGGTTCTGGTGATAGCCACCTGGCAGATGGTGGGGGTGCACAGCATGGGGAGCGCACCCGAGCAGGCCGAGTTGGAGGGGTGGTCCTCCGAGCTGAAGGTCAGGCCGTCCTTGGGCGCCGCCCGGTCCGGGAGAGCCCCCTGCCGCGTGGAAGCGGCGCTGACCCGACGGATGAACGGCTTGACGTGGTGACTTGTAGGCGGCGCCTGCGAGCCGCCCAGGAGGGCCGCGATGACCGGGGGTGTTGGTGTAGCGTGATGGGCGGGGAAGAGGCTACGGGGCTCTTCCCAAGAGGCCACGGAGGCTGCCGGCAGGTGGAGCAGCCATGCGCGCGGAGCGCCGGTGAGGGCCATGGGGAGCCAGTTGGCCATGACCTTATCGTCACCTCCAGCTTCGAGGTTGGCCTCCTCGTACGCCAGCAAGAAGGCCAACGGATCAGTCGCGCTGCAGTAGCGGCGGCGTCGTTGGCTTGAACTTGTCCGGCCACCGTACCTGTTGCAGGGCTGTGGCCAGGGCTCGGAGCCCCCTGGCCCCCGTGCTGGCGCCAGCGGCCAGAGCGGGCGACGTGCTACTCATCGCGAGGCAGGTCGTGGCGGTGGCGGAAGGGAAAACTCCAGTGCACCCCTACCTGGCGCGCCACATGTCGGATTTCGGGTTCCGGCAGACCCTTGAGGTTCGAACACTGGGGTGCGCGCGGAGCTTTCACCTTCTACCTACCTGCATCCCTCCGCCTCGCTAAGATCTAAGCTATGGAAAGAACAACACAAGAGACACAGGGTTTATACTGGTTCGGGCCACCGTTGTGGTGTAATATCCTACTCCAGTGTGTGGTGTGGTGGATTGCCTCTCGGGCTGATGATGATGAGCAATACAAGGAAGAACAGCCTCGCGAGGGTCTGTTCTTGGCTGGGGCGATGAACTGCTGGGAGGAGTTCAGTCACCCTTCTCTCTCTCTGATTTCAATCCGATCCCCCTACCCTGGGGGTGGCTGGTCCTATTTATATGCAAAGGCCGTGGGCCTCTTCCCAAATATCGAGCGGGAAGGGCGCCAACAATTGGCCGTTTTGAAGGGGAACATCTGGTACACTTATCCTGACTAAAGTTGGTCCTCGCCTGCACAAAGCTCTAGTGGTGACGCCGTCTTGGGCTCCACGATGACCTCCATCTTGCAGCCCTCCTGGTCTTGGTCTTGTTGCACCGAAATGGCAACCTTTGCCTGATGCCTCGGTACTCCGTGGCTGCGCTTGCCCCCTTTGCACCAAAGGGGAAAGGAGGACACTGCGCGGGCTGGCACCCGCCTGGCGCCCTTGGTCGTCATGGCTTGCGTCACGGGCACCTCGTGAGGTACCCCGCCTTGATCTCTCCGCGTCCTCGCGAGCCAGCCTGGTGAGGCCGTGCCTGAGGAAGCTCCGTGTCGTCCGCCCCGCGAGGCTTGGCCCCTCGCGAGGGTCTTGAGTCTGTGTTGATGAAGATGGGCCGTGCGGGGCCCCCCTTTGAGCCACGCCACAGGCCGCAGGCAGGCAAGTCTGGGGACCCCCGTTCCCAGAACGCCGACACAACCAAAACCCTAATGTCACATAGATACTCCAATGTCACCTCAAGTATCCGTGGGTATGATTATATGATATGCATCACACAATCTCAGATTCATCTATTCAACCAACAGAAAGAACTTCAAAGAGTGCCCCAAAGTTTCTACCAGAGAGTCAAGACGAAAACGTGTGCCAACCCCTATGCATAAGTTCACAAGGTCACGGAACTCGCAAGTTGATCACCAAAACATACATCAAGTGGATCACGTGATATCCCATTGTCACCACAGATAAGCACACGCAAGACATACATCAAGTGTTCTCAAATCTTTAAAGACTCAATCCGATAAGATAACTTCAAAGGGAAAACTCAATTCATCACAAGAGAGTAGAGGGGGAGAAACATCATAAGATCCAACTATAATAGCAAAGCTCGCGATACATCAAGATCGTTTCAAATCAAGAACACGAGAGAGAGAGAGAGAGAGAGAGATCAAACACATAGCTACTGGTACATACCCTTAGCCCCGAGGGTGAACCACTCCTTCCTCGTCATGGAGAGCGATGGGATGATGAAGATGGCCATCGGAGAGGGATCCCCCCCTCCGGCAGGGTGCCGGAACGGGTCTAGATTGGTTTTCGGTGGCTACAGAGGCTTGCGGCGGCGGAACTCCCGATCTAGGTTTCTTTCTGGAAGTTTCAGTATATATAAGAGGTTTTGGCGTCAATAACAAGTTAGGGGGGTCTCCAGGCTGTCCACGAGGTAGGGAGGCGCACCCAGGGGGTGGGCGCGCCCCCACCCTCGTGGGCAGCCTGGGACTCTTCTGGCCCAACTCTTTTACTCCATGGCCTTCTTCTGGTCCAAAAATAAGTTCCGTGAAGTTTCAGGTCAATTGGACTCCGTTTGGTTTTCCTTTTCTGTAAAACTCAAAAACAAGAAAAAAAATAGAAACTGGCACTGTGCTCTAGGTTAATAGGTTATCCCAAAAATCATATAAAATAGCATATAAAACATCCAAGGTTGATAATATAATAGCATGGAATAATAAAAAATTATAGATATGTTGGAGACGTATTAAGCATCCCCAAGCTTAATTCCTGCTCGTCCTCGAGTAGGTAAATGATAAAAACAGAATTTTTGATGTGGAATGCTGCCTAACATATTTATCCAGTAATTCTCTTTATTGTGGCAAGAATATTCAGATCCATAAGATTCAAGACAAAAGTTTAATATTGACATAAAAATAATAATACTTCAAGCATACTAACTAAGAAATTATGTCTTTTCAAAATAACATGGCCAAAGAAAGTTTATCCCTACAAAATCATATAGTTTGGTCATGCTCCATTTTCATCACACAAGAATGCTCTCATCATGCACAACCCCGATGACAAGCCAATCAATTGTTTCATACTTTAGTAATCTCAAACTTTTTTCAACTTTCACGCAATACATGAGCATGAGCCATGGATATAGCACTATGGGTGGAATAGAGTATAATGATGGGGGTTATGTGGAGAAGAAAAAAATGGAGAAAGTCTCACATTGACGCGGCTAATCAACAGGCTAGGGAGATGCCCATCAATTGATGTCAATCCAAGGAGTAGGGATTGCCATGCAATGGATGCACTAGAGCTATAAATGTATGAAAGCTCAACAAAAAAACTAAGTGGGTGTGCATCCAACTTGCTTGCTCATGAAGACCTAGGGCATTTGAGGAAGCCCATTATTGGAATATACAAGCCAAGTTCTATAATGAAAAATTCCCACTAGTATATGAAAGTGATAACCCAAGAGACTCTCTATCATGAAGATCATGGTGCTACTTTGAAGCACAAGTGTGGAAAAAAGGATAGTAGCATTGTCCCTGAGGGAGTCCTGGATTAGGGGGTCTCCGGACAGCCGGACTATATCCTTTGGCCAGACTGTTGGACTATGAAGATACAAGATTGAAGACTTTGTCCCGTGTCCGGATGGAACTCTGCTTGGCATGGAAGGCAAGCTAGGCAATACGGATATGGATATCTCCTCCTTTGTAACCGACCTTGTGTAACCCTAACCATCTCCAGTGTCTATATATACCGGAGGGTTTTAGTCCATAGGACAACATACAATCATATCATAGGCTAGCTTCTAGGGTTTAGCCTCTCCGATCTCGTGGTAGATCAACTCTTGTACTACTCATATTATCAAGAATAAATCAAGCAAGACGTAGGGTTTTACCTCCATCAAGAGGGCCCGAACCTTGGCAAACATCGTGTCCCCTGCCTCCTGTTACCCTCCGCCTTAGACGCACAGTTCGGGACCCCCTACCCGAGATCCGCCGGTTTTGACACCGACATTGGTGCTTTCATTGGGAGTTCCTCTGTGTCGTCGCCGTTAGGCTTGATGGCTCCTACTATCATCCATAGTGATGCATTCCAGGGTGAGACTTTTCTCCCCGGACAGATCTTTGTATTCGGCAGCTTCGCACTGCGGGCCAACTCGCTTGGCCATCTGGAGCAGATCGAGAGTTACTCCCCTAGCCATCAGGTCAGGTTTGGAAGCTTAAACTACACGGCCGATATCCGCAGAGACTTGATCTTCGACGGATTCGAGCCCCCGCTTAGTGCACCACACGGTCACGATGAGCATGATTTAGCTCTGGCATCGGACAGTGTCCAGGAGATCGTGCCGGCAACTGCTCTGACCCTCAATTCGAAACCAGTTGCGCCATCCATGTACGGGTGGATAGACCCCGCCACGGAGGGCGTATCCTCAGCAGCGATCGAGCCGAATATCAACCGTACCCTTCACGAGAGCCGTGTTACTAAACTGCCGGATCCTTCTCTGGCCGCAGACTCCGGACCGCCTACGCCCGTGCCTGTCGAGTCCGATTGGGCGCCGATCATGGAGTTTACCTCCGCGGATATTTTTCAGCACTCGCCCTTCGGCGACATACTGAACTCATTAAGGTCTCTCTCCTTGTCAGGAGGGTCCTGGCTGAACTATGTTCGGCAGGATTGGGATGCGGATGACGAAGAAATTTGCCGCCCACCCACCACCCACTTAATAGCCACTGTCGATGACTTAACTGACATGCTCGACTTCGACTCCGAAGACATCGACGGTATGGATGACGATGCGGGAGGCGAAGAGGAACCACTGCCCACAGGGCACTGGACAGCCACCTCATCATATGATATATACATGGTGGACACACCTAAAGAAGGCAATGGCGATGAGACAACGGAGGATGACCCCTCCAAGAAGCAACCCAAGCGCCGACGTCAGCGGCGCCGCTCTAAGTCCCGCCAAGGCAAAAGCGGTGATATCGGCACCGGAGATAATAGCACTCCGGACAGTGCCAAAGACAACAACAATCCCCTCCAGCAAGGTTTAGAGCAGGAGGACAGAGAAGCCAGCCCCCCCGAGAGAGCGGCATATGGAGAAGCGGAGGATAATAATTACATGCCTCCCTCCGAAGATGAGGCAAGCCTCGACGATGACGAATTCATCGTGCCAGAGGATCCCGTTGAACAAGAGCACTTCAAGCGCTGGCTTATAGCCACGGCAAATAGCCTTAAGAAAAAGTAGCAACAACTTCAAGCTGATTAAGATTTGCTAGCTGTCAGATGGAATGAACTCCTTGAGGACGAGGAATATAAACTTGACCGCCCCTCCAAGATTTACCCAAAACGTAGGATGCTACCCCGACTGGAGGAGGAAGCACTTAAACCTACATCTCCTGCACATGATGCGTCTGACCGGCCACCTCGTGGCCGCGACAGAGAGGCATTTCAGCCAAAAGCTCAGCCTGCATTCCGACGCCATTCAAATAAAAAGGCATGGGGAGATACGCCAGACCTGCGAGACGTATTGGAGGACAAAGCAAAACATGCAAGATCGATCTGCGGATCAAGAGGGCGTGCCACTATGCGAGATGATAACCGTCATGCCGGATACAGTAAAAGTAAGTCCGGCTGGGCCGAACACATCACGCAAGACTCATTGGAGTTGTGTCGCGATATAGCCCAGTACAGAGGCGCCGCACACCCCCTGTGCTTCACAGACGAAGTAAAGGATCATCAAATCCCGGAGGGTTTTTAACCCGTCAATATAGAATCATATGACGGCACAACAGATCCTGCGGTGTGGATCGAGGATTTCCTCCTGCACATCTACATGGCCCGCGGTGATGATCTACACGCCATCAAATACCTCCCACTCGAACTCAAAGGACCAGCTCGGCATTGGCTCAACAACTTGCCAGCAGAATCCATTGGCTGTTGGGAAGATCTGGAAGCCGCATTCCTCGACAACTTACAGGGCACTTATGTGCGACCACCGGATGCCGATGACTTGAGCCATATAATTCAACAGCCAGAGGAATCGGCCAGGCAATTATGGACACGGTTCCTAACAAAGAAAAATCAAATCGTCGACTGTTCGGATGCAGAGGCCCTAGCAGCTTTCAAGCACAACATCCGCGACGAATGGCTCGCCCGGCACCTCGGCCAGGAAAAGCCGAAATCTATGGCAGCCCTCACGACGCTCATGAGCCGCTTTTGTGCGGGAGAAGACAGCTGGCTGGCTCGCAGTAATAACATATCGAAAAACCATGGTACTTCTGATACCAAGGACGGCAATGGCAGGTCATGTCGCAACAAACATAAGCGCCGCATTAACAGCGACAATACCGAGGTTACGGCAGTCAATGCCGGATTCAAAGGCTCTAAACCCGGTTAGCGGAAAAATCCATTCAAAAGAAACACTCCGGGCCCGTCCAGTCTGGACCGTATACTCGACCGCTCGTGTCAAATACATGGCACCCCCGACAAGCCAGCCAACCACATCAACAGGGATTGTTGGGTGTTCAAGCAGGCCGGCAAGTTAAATGCCGAAAACAAAGACAAGGGGTCACATAGCGATGACGAGGAGGAGCCCCGGCAGCCGAACACCGGAGGACAGAAGAGGTTTCCCCCACAAGTGCGGACGGTGAACATGATATACGCAACCCACATCCCCAAGAGGGAGCGGAAGCTTGCGCTCAGGGACGTATATGCGTTGGAGCCAGTCGCCCCAAAGTTCAACCCATGGTCCTCCTGTCCGATCACCTTCGATCACAGGGACCACCCCAATAGTATCCGTCATGGCGGATTTTCCGCACTGGTCCTAGACCCAATCATTGACGGATTTCACCTCACTCGAGTCCTTATGGATGGTGGCAGCAGCCTGAACCTGCTTTACCAGGATACAGTGCACAAAATGGGTATAGACCCCTCAAGGATCAAACCCACAAAAACGACCTTCAAAGGCGTCATTCCAGGTGTAGAGGCCCATTGCACAGGCTCAATTACACTGGAAGTGGTCTTCGGATCCCCGGATAACTTCCAAAGCGAAGAATTAATCTTCGATATAGCCCCGTTCCGCAGTGGCTATCACGCACTACTCGGGCAAACCGCATTTGCGAGATTCAATGCGGTACCGCATTATGCATACCTCAAGCTCAAGATGCCAGGACCTAGGGGGTCATCACAGTTAATGGAAACACAGAGCGCTCTCTCCGCATGGAGGAGCACACTGCGGCCCTCGCAGCAGAAGCGCAAAGCAGCCTCTTAAGGCAATCCACCAGTTCGGCGATTCAAGACCCAGACACCTTCAAGCGCGCCCGGAGTAATCGGCAACTAGAACGCCTGGCACGTTCTGAGCTCGCGTAGCAATGCGGCCCCCACCCCAGTCCCAGCCAAACAGCTAAATATGTGCCCCGCATACATAATTATGCATTAAAAATACCATGGGCACAGGTGGGGAGGGGGGCACGACTATGACACGCCCCAAAACGCGGCTCAACCGCACTAGGGGCTTCCCGCTTTGTCATTTTTCTCTTTCAGGACTTTAAATCTCTGGAAACCCTGTCCGGCAGCATTATGGCTGGACACATGATGCAGCAACCAAGGAGGCAGAAAGCTACGTCGCACCACAGAACTCCCAGGTGGATTACGATAACGAATGAAATACTTGCCTTAAATACCATCCCTCAGCTTGCCCTTGGAGGGGACATGTCAAATAGTCCTAGTTTATGCTTATCGCACTACCTGTATCATTTTGCCTTAACGCACCTTTTTGAATAAACAATGCATAGCACTAAGACTATTACTGCATTTTCCCTATATATATATGTTTATTCATGACATTTAGCATCCGTACACTCTGGTACGGCCAATACGCTAGGGGCTTAATCATACCCCATAATACGGCGTGAGAAGTCCGAACAGTTTCAACAGTGCGGCACCCCGAACTTGTAGCATTATATGCATCAGCTCCGAATCATGTCTTGGGTCAATAGTTGGGTTTGCCCGGCTCCCATGTTTTGGTACCTTACGTTCCCCTATACCGGCTAAGGTAGCACTGGGAGAACTACTGTGATTGTGCCCCGGTTCTGCTGGGCTAAGCACCTCAGTAGAGAAAGCTAAAACTGACTGTCATGATAAGGCGAGTGACTGGTCGCTGTTCGAGAGGTTTTTGAGTCCCTAAAGACTTATGCCGCTTAGAGCGAGGAGTCAGCTCTGTCCGGCCTAAGGCGTGTATAGCGCCCCGAATTCGGCCTTCCGAATATCAGGGGCTTCGCCGAAATTTAAAATTATAGAATTCTATGGCTAAGTGAGAGTGATAAAGCATTATTAGTCCGATTGCTTTGTTCGTTGTACCGAGCACCTCCCTCGAAGGACCCAAAAATGGGAACAAGAGTGCTCAGGTTTATCCCGAACACCCCAGCACTCGTGGCATGGGGGCAGAAGCCGACGACTAGCCATCTCTCAGATTTGATAAACGGCCGAACAGAAGGTAATATTTTAAATTCAAACAAGCGTTGCATAGCACATATGAAACAGGTTTTCAGCATACAGGATCACACGAGAAAATTCATTCAAATATTACATCTTTTGTGCACTCGTCCGCTACAAGACGGGCACCCTTCGGGACACCCTCATAGTACATCTTGGGGTTGCGATGCTCCTTGCCCTGCGGCGGCCCCTCCTTCACCAGCTTCACAGCGTCCATCTTGGCCCAGTGCACCTTCGCACGGGAGAAAGCCCGGCGTGCACCTTCGATGCAGATGGACCGCTTGATGACTTCCAGCCGTGGGCAGACATCTACCAGCCGCCTCACCAAGCCGAAGTAGCTGTTGGGAAGGGCGTCGCCAGGCCACATCTGGACTATGAAGCCCTTCATGGCCTGTTCGGCCGCCTTGTGCAGCTCGACCAGTTGCTTCAGCTGGTCGCTCATGGGCACCGGGTGTTCGGCCCCAGTATACTGAGACCAGAACAACTTCTCCGTTGAGCTTCCCTCCTTGGCCTGGTAAAATTGTGCGGCATCCGACACGCTGCGGGGCAAATCTACGAACGCTCCTAGAGAGCTCCGGATTTGGGTAAGTAACAAGTAATTTACTTTCACATGCTTGCTCTGCATAAAGAATGCCTTACCCGCCGCTATTTTCTTCATCGCCTCAATCTCCTGGAGGGCTTTTTGGGCTTCAGCCTTGGCATTTTTCACGCTTTCGAGGGCCGTGGCAAGTTCGGACTCTCGCGTCTTCGAGTCACGCTCCAACGCCTCATGCTTCGACATGAGAGCTTGGAGCTCTTGCTGCACCTCGCCCACCCGTGCCTCTTGCTTTTCTCGCTCGGTGTGCTTCTTGGCCGCTTTATCTTCAGCCTCGGACAGTGCTTGCTTCAGGGTTGCCACCTCGATCGTGGCCCCTGGTACATTAATGGTGATCCTGTCATTTTGCAATCGCGTCTTCTTTTATATATACATATCTATAGACAGGGTATTACTTACCTTTGTTCTCCTCGAGCTGCCTCTTGGCAAGGCCGAGCTCTTTCTTGGACCCCTCGAGGTCCTGCTTCAATGCGGCAACCTCGGCAGTCTGTGCGGCAGAGGCCAGCAACGAAGCCTGCATATGCATATAGACATACTTATGTCAAACTCCTGCGATATTGTTTAATCCTCTATTCGGCTTTTCTTTGTGAACACCAAACAGAGCATCAGGGGCTACTGTCTATGCGGTAATATTTTTCCTATATTTTAAATACTTACCTCAAAGCCTGTTAGAAGGCTGGCACAGGCTTCTGTCAGTCCGCTTTTGGCGGACTGAACCTTCTTGACCACTGCACTCATAATAGTGCGGTGCTCTTCGTCGATGGAAGCGCCGCGAAGCGCTTCCAGCAGGTTGTCTAGCGCCTCTGGATGGACAGAGGTCACCGGCACGGGCGTCTTACCCCTTTTGGAAGAAGGTCGCCTGCCCGAGTCCGGAACCACTGCAGGTTCCGGCGCGGTGTCCGGCTGAGTGCCGAACTTGGAGCCCCCGGGAGCCCTGTCTCCCTTGCTCCTGGAGTCTGGAAGGTCGCCTTGAGGTGCCTCCGGGACTGTCTCTCCCCGGCTCGGTGCCCCTTGAGACAATGCCTCGGCATTGTCCGTAGGGCAAGGGGAGGAGGCGGTCGGAAGTGGATCGCTATCCATATCCAACGAATCCAAGGAGCCGTCCGATGAGGATACATCGATACGGGCTTGGGGCGGCCTGCATAATTTTATTCGGCGTTAGGAGAAGCAGTGCAGCAAACAGTATACTATGAGTTACTCTAGTATCCGAACACTTACGACTTCGCCAGGGGCTTGGCCCTGGGCAGCCACTCGTCTTCGCCTTCAGCGGCGGTGGTGGAGTGGTCCGGAAGGAGAGTCCTTCCTTTCTTGGACCCTTCGGCCTCCCCGGTTGGGGCGGCCTTCCTTTTCTTGTCTCCCCCGATTGGAGGGGGAGCATCTTCATCCTCCTCCTCGTGTTCATGGGAGGAGTGCGTTGCGGAGTTATCGGACGATGAGTCCGATACCACCTGGCGCCGGGAACTCTTTTGAGCTCCCTTGGCCTTATTGGTCTTCTCCGGCACCTTATAAGGAGCCGGAGTCAGCATCTCCGTCAGGAGAGCGTCTGCGGTGTCTTCGGACAGGGGGGCCGGACAGTCGATCTGCTCCGATGCCGCCACCCGGTCCTGTCAAAGGCAACGGAGCTCAGACCCCGCACACAGTTAAGTTATGGGAAGTAAATATCCTACCAGATGTACAGAACTTATCGGCTTCGCAGGGCGCTTCGCGCTTAGCCCGCGGTCCTCGGTGAGAGAGGGAGGGACCTCGGCGCCCTTGAACAGCACCCTCCAGACGTCTTTGTGCGTTGTGTCGAAGAGCTCGCTTAGAGTCTGGTGCCGGGCCGGGTCGAACTCCGACAAGTTAAAATCCCGTTGTTGACACAGGAGGATCCGGCGAACGAGCATAACCTGGACTATGTTGGCAAGCTTGAGCTTCTTGCTTGTCATATTCCGGATACATTTCTGGAGTCCGTCCAGCTCCACTGATGGACCCTAGGACAAGCCCTTCTCCTTCCAGGAAGTGAGCCGTGTGGGGATTCCGGATTGAAACTCGGGGGCCGCCGCCCATTTGGTGTCGCGAGGCTCGGTGATGTAGAACCACCCCGATTGCCACCCCTTTACGGTATCCACAAAGGAGCCCTCGAGCCATGCGACGTTGGGCATTTTACCCACCATGGCTCCACCGCATTCTGCTTGCTGGCCTCCTACAATCTTTGGCTTGATATTGAAGGTCTTTAGCCACAGGCCGAAGTGGGGCGGATGCGGAGGAAAGCCTCACACACGACGATAAATGCCGAAATGTTGAGGATGAAGTTCGGGGCTAGATCATGAAAGTCCAGCCCGTAGAAGAACATAAGGCCGCGGACGAATGGATGGAGGGGAAACTCCAGTCCGCGGAGGAAGTGGTGAAGAAAAACCACCCTCTCATTAGGTTCCGGGGTAGGGACGATCTGCCCCGCAGGTGGCAGCCGATGCGCGATGTCTGCGGCTAAATATCCGGCTCCACGCAACTTTTTGATGTGCCCCTCCGTGACGGAGGAGGCCAACCATTTGCCTCCCGCTCCGGACATGTTTCGGAAAGAGGTGAGGAGGAGGATGCGGGCTTGGGCGCTGGAGCTCAAGTACGCGAGAATGGATGAGCAAGGAGGAAGAAGGCGTGGGTAGAAGAAGGTTAAATCTTATCCCTTTATAAGAGCAGACTAAAATATGCGCCCCCACTTGCCTGGTAAAACTCGCTTATCCCCCAAGCGCCATAATTGATGGCGCGGTTGGGTTACCCACGTCTGTATTGATGAGAATCCCGTAATAAAGGGAACACGATCTCTGCTTTGACAAGACGTGTCAAGAAACCGCCTCGCGTTATGTGCGGGGCTGGTTAAGGAAAAACGATTCGGGTAATCACCGGGCCATGGCATAATGTCATGATTGCCAAAGCGTGTCAGCAGATTAGATTTTTGGAAATATTATTCTCTCTACGGTGGTATGTGGAACTTATTTTGCAGGGGCGGACACTATCCTTGTATTCAAATTCTTCTGTGATGTATTCGGAGGAGGAACCCGCCTTGCAATGCCAAAGACAACACTGCGCGCCGGACTCATCGTCATTGAAGCCTGGTTCAGGGGCTACTGAGGGAGTCCTGGATTAGGGGGTCTCCGGACAGCCGGACTATATCCTTTGGCCGGACTGTTGGACTATGAAGATACAAGATTGAAGACTTCGTCCCGTGTCCGGATGGGACTCTACTTGGCGTGGAAGGCAAGCTAGGAAATACGGATATGGATATCTCCTCCTTTGTAACCGACCTTGTGTAACCCTAACCCTCTCCGGCGTCTATATAAATCAGAGGGTTTTAGTCCATAGGACAACATACAATCATATCATAGGCTTGCTTCTAGGGTTTAGCCTCTCCGATCTCGTGGTAGATCAACTCTTGTACTACCCGTATTATCAAGAATAAATCAAGCAGGACGTAGGGTTTTACCTCCATCAAGAGGGCCCAAACCTGGGTAAACATCGTGTCCCCTGCCTCCTGTTACCATCTGCCTTAGACGCACAGTTCGGGACCCCCTACCCGAGATCCGCCGGTTTTGACACCGACAGTCCCTTTTATTTTATTTTATTTTTTATTTGGCCTTTCTTTTTTCCTTTTTTCTCCTTTTTTCGGACGATGCTCCATTAATGATGATCATCACACTTCTATTTATTTACAACTCAAAGATTACAACTCGATACTAGAACAAAGTATGACTCTATATGAATGCCTCCGGCGGTGTACCGGGATGGGCAGTGAATCAAGAGTGACATGTATGATAAATTATGCATGGTGGCTTTGCTACAAATACGATGTCAACTACATGATCATGCAAGGCAATATGACAATGATGATGTGTGTCATGATGAACGACACGGTGGAAAGTTGCATGGCAATATATCTCGGAATGGCTATGGAAATGCCATAATAGGTAGGTATGGTGGCTGTTTTGAGGAAGATATAAGGAGGTTTATGTGTGACAGAGCGTATCATATCACGGGGTTTGGATGCACCGGTGAAGTTTACACCAACTCTTGAGGTGAGAAAGGGCAATGCACGGTACCGAAGAGGCTAGCAATGATGGAAGGGTGAGAGTGCGTATAATCCATGTACTCAACGTTAGTCACAAAGAACTCACATACTTATTGCAAAAATCTACAAGTCATCAAAAACCAAGCACTACGCGCATGATCCTAGTGGGATAGATTGGTAGGAAAAGACCATCGGTCATCCCCGACCGCCACTCATAAGGAAGGCAATCAAAGAAACACCTCATGCTTCAAATTTGTCACACAACGGTTACCATATGTGCATGCTACGAGACTTCCAAACCACAACACAAGTATTTCTCAAATTCACAATTACTCAACTAGCACGACTCTAATATTACCATCTTCATATCTCAAAACAAGTATCAAGTATCAAACTTCTCATAGGATTCAATGCACTTTATATGAAAGTTTTTATTATATCCCCCTTGGATGCCTATCATATTAGGACTAGTTTCATAACCAAAGAAAATTACCATGCTATTTAGAGACTCTCAAAATGATATAAGTGAAGCATGAGAGTTCATCTATTTCTTCAAAATAAAACCACCACCGTGCTCTAAAAGGATATAAGTGAAGCACTAGAGCAAACGACAAACTACTTCAAAAGATATAAGTGAAGATAAATGAGTAGTCAAATAATTATGTAACTATGTGAAGACTCTCTAACATTTAATAATTTCAGATCTTGGTATTTTATTCAAACAGAAATCAAAACAAAATAAAATAAAACGATGCTCCAAGCAAAACACATATCATGTGGTGAATAAAAATATAGCTCCAAGTAAAGTTACCGATGAACGAAGACGAAAGAGGGGATGCCATCCGAGGCATCCCCAAGCTTAGGCTCTTGGTTGTCCTTGAATATTACCTTGGGGTGCCTTGGGCATCCCCAAGCTTAGGCTCTTGCCACTCCATATTCCATAGTCCATCGAATCTTTACCCAAAACTTTAAAACTTCACAATACAAAACTCAACAGAAAACTCGTAAGCTCCATTAGTATAAGAAAATAAATCACCACTTAGGTAATGTTGTGAACTCATTCTAAATTCATATTGGTGTAATATCTACTTTATTCCAACTTCTCTATGGTTCATACCCTCCGATACTACTCATAGATTCATCAAAATAAGCAAACAACACAATGAAAACAAAATCTGTCAAAAACAGAACAGTCTGTAGCAATCTATACCGAACGTATACTTCTGTAATCCCAAAAATTCTGAAATAAATTGGTGGACCTGAGGAATTTGTCTATTAATCATCTGCAAAAATAATCAACCTAATCTCACTCTCCAGTAAAAAATGGCAACAAAACTCGTGAGCGCTAAAGTTTCTGTTTTTTATAGCAAGATCGCAAAGACTTCACCCAAGTCTTCCCAAAGGTTCTACTTGGCACAAACACTAATTAAAACATAAAACCACAAAAAAGAGGCTAGATGAATTATTTATTACTAAACAGGAGCAAAAATCAAAGAACAAAAATAAAATTGGGTTGCCTCCCAACAAGCGCTATCGTTTAACGCCCTAGCTAGGCATGGCGATTTCAATGATGCTCACATAAAAGATAAGAATTGAAACATAAAGAGAGCATCCTGAAGAATATTACTAGCACATTTAAGTCTAACCCACTTCCTATGCATAGGGATTTTGTGAGCAAACAACTTGTGGGAACAAGAATCAATTAGCATAGGAAAGCAAAACAAGCATAACTTCAAGATTTTAAGCACACAGAGAGGAAAATTGATATCATTGCAATTCCTACAAGCATATATCCCCCCCCCTCATAATAATTTTCAGTAGCATCATGAATGAATTCAACAATATAACCATGACATAAAGCATTCTTTTCATGATCTAAAAGCATAGAATTTTTATTACTCTCCACGTAAGCAAATTTCTTCTCATGAATAATAGTGGGAGCAAACTCAACAAAATAATTACCATGTGAAGCATAATCCAATTGAAAACTAAAATCACGATGACAAGTTTCATGGTTATCATTATTCTTAATAGCATACAAGTCATCACAATAATCATCATTGATAGCAACTTTGTTCCCATAATCAATTGGAACCTCTTCTGAAATAGTTGAATCATTACTAAATAAAGTCATGACCTCTCCAAATCCACTTTTATAATTATCACAATAAGATTCAACATCCTACAAAATAGTGGGATCATCACTTCCTAAAGTTGACACTCTTCCAAACCCACTTTAATCAATATAATCATCATAAATAGGAGGCATGCTATCATCATAATAAATTTGCTCATCAAAACTTGGGAGACAAAAAGTATCAGAGACAACAACATTGACTAGGTAATCCCTTAATGTGCATCCTTTCCAAGCTATGCGATTTGTGCCTCGTCTAGTTTCGCTAGCTCACCTCACACTGCCCCACCGTTGACAAATAGGGGGATGGTGCTCGGACGTTCAAATTCATTGTGGAATTCCTTCCTTCTAAGGCGAAGCTAGGTGATGGTAGCATGTGGGGCCTAGGGAGGGATACAATTGTGAAGTGGGATATTGATTTTGCAGAGATTGATCCAAAGGAACTACAGAGCATGGAAGAGAAGACCGTGAAGAATGTGGTGGAAAAAATTGGGGAGAGCATTTTTGGGGGTCCAGAGCAAGAGGTAGCATTGTTACGGTTTGATAATTGGAAAGGAGAGTATGTGAGAATTGAGGATGGTGAATAGATGGTTGATGAAATTGATCGACAAGATGGCTGGACAACCAAACAGACTATGTTTCATCAGTGCTTGTTGATTTGAAATCAGATTCTAAGGTTGGATATGTGCCCTCAAAGTTAGCTTCACAGATGGTAGATCATGATTGGGCTTGAGAGAGGCAGATAATGCCCATGTGTACAGGTGAAGTGATAGTATTACCTGAGGGGGGTGATGCAGAAGAGGGCTCTGATGGTGTTGCAAGGGTTGTTTCTGTTGATTGGAATTCAGTAGAATTAAATGACCCAACTGATTTAGTCATTGCACCAATGGATGACACTGAGATGGCCAAATTGTTTGGCATTCCAGTAGCTAATGCAGATAAGGAGGAGAAGGAAGGTGAATCTAGTATGCCTACTGATACTGACGCTAACAGAGATAGAACTGAAGATGTGGATGGACAGCTGATGGAAGATGCTGCAGATGATGTAGATGATGCACATGATGATGAGTTGGTAAATGTGTATGACAAGGAAAACCCTGTTATTGCAGTGGGGAAGTTGTTCTCAAACATGGATGAGTTTAGGATGTGTTTCAAGACTTATGCAGACAAACATGATTTTGATGCCTAGACTAAGTGGACTGATAGAAAGAAGTTTTACTTTATCACTAAACGGTAGTGATAGTCATAGAAGCAATAGTTGGCGAGACAACAACGATGCTACGATGGAGATCAAGGTGTCACGCCGGTAACGATGGTGATCATGACGGTGCTTTGGAGATGGAGATCACAGGCACAAGATGATGATGGCCATATCATATCACTTATATTGATTGCATGTGATTTTTATCTTTTAGGCATCTTATTTTGCTTAGATTGACAGTAGCATTATAAGATGATCTCTCACTAAATTTCAAGGTATAAGTGTTCTTCCTGAGTATGCACCGTTGTGAAAGTTCGTCGTGCCGAGACACCACGTGATGATCAGGTGTGATAAGCTCTACGTTCACATACAACGGGTGCAAGCCAGTTTTGCACACGCAGAATACTCGGGTTAAACTTGACGAGCCTAGCATATGCAGATATGGCCTCGGAACACTGAGACCGAAAGGTCGAGTGTGAATCATATAGTAGATATGATCAACATAGTGATGTTCACCATTGAAAACTACTCCATCTCACGTGATGATCGGACATGGTTTAGTTGATATGGATCACGTGATCACTTAGATGATTAGAGGGATGTCTGTCTAAGTGGGAGTTCTTAAATAATTTGATTAATTGAACTTTAATTTATCATGAACTTAGTACCTGATGGTAGAAATCTATACCACTATATAGTGTGGGAATAACTAGGAATGTAGGCCGTCCGATCTCCATATCCAATGGCCAGGATGTGGCAAATCCCTACAATGTGAGCCGTCGATTTTGTCATCCAACGGTTGGAAGATGCACCTGTACCTGCTCTCCTTCTCAGCGGCCTTGTTGGTCGCGTCCCTGCTGTTGGGGAACATAGTAATTTAAAAAAAAATTCCTACGCACACGCAAGATCATGGTGATGCATAGCAACAAGAGAGGAGAGTGTTGTCTACGTACCCTCGTAGACCGGCAATGGAAGCATTGACACAACGTAGAGGAAGTAGTCGTACGTCTTCCCGATCCAAGTACCGAACATACGGCACCTCCGAGTTCTGCACACGTTCAACTCGGTGACGTCCCTTTTACTCCGATCCAGCAAAGTGTTGAGGGAGAGTTTCATCAGCATGACGGCGTGATGACGGTGATGATGTTCTACCGACGCAGGGCTTCGCCTAAGCACCGCTACGATATGACCGAGGTGGAATATGGTGGAAGGGGGCACCGCACACGGCTAAGGAACGATCACGAAGATCAACTTTTGTGTCTATGGGGTGCCCCCCACCCCCGTATATAAAGGAGTGGAGGAGGGGGAGAGGGCCGGCCCCTATGGCGCGCCCTGGAGGAGTCCTACTCCCACCGGGAGTAGGATTCCTCCCTTCCCTAGTTGAAGTAGGAGAGGAAGGGAAGGAGGAGTAGGAGAGAAGGAAAGGGGGGGCCGCACCCCCCAAACCTTCTCCAATTTGGCCTCCTGCCCAAAGGGGGCGCACCAGCCCCTTGTGGGCTGGTGTGCTTCCTTCTTATGGCCCATAAGGCCCATAACTTCTCCCGGGGGGTTCCGGTAACCTCCTGGTACTCCGGAAAAATGCCTGAACCACTCGGAACACTTCCGATGTCCAAACATAGTCATCCAATATATCAATCTTTACGTCTCGACCATTTCGAGACTCCTCATCATGTCCCCGATCTCATCCGGGACTCCGAACAACCTTCGGTATATCAAAACTCAAAAACTCTTATTACGATCGTCACCGAACTTTAAGCGTGCGGACCCTACGGGTTCGAGAACTATGTAGACATGACCGAGACACGTCTCCGGTCAATAACCAATAGTGGAACCTGGATGCTCATATTGGCTCCCACATATTCTACGAAGATCTTTATCGGTCAAACCGCATAACAACATACGTTGTTCTCTTTGTCATCGGTATGTTACTTGCCCGAGATTCGATCGTCGGTATCTCAATACCTAGTTCAATCTGGTTACCGGCAAGTCTCTTTACTCGTTCCGTAACACTTCATCCCGCAACTAACTCATTAGTTGCAATGCTTGCAAGGCTTATAGTGATGTGTATTACCGAGTGGGCCCAGAGATACCTCTCCGACAATCGGAGTGACAAATCCTAATCTCGAAATACGCCAACCCAACAAGTACCTTCGGAGACACCTGTAGAGAACCTTTATAATCACCCAGTTACGTTGTGACGTTTGGTAGCACACAAAGTGTTCCTCCGGTAAACGGGAGTTGCATAATCTCATAGTCATAGGAACATGTATAAGTCATGAAGAAAGCAATAGCAACAAACTAAACGATCAAGTGTTATGCTAATGGAATGGGTCAAGTCAATCACATCATTCTCCTAATGATGTGATCCTGTTAATCAAATGACAACTCATGTCTATGGTTAGGAAACATAACCATCTTTGATCAACGAGCTAGTCAAGTAGAGGCATACTAGTGACACTCTGTTTGTCTAGGTATTCACACATGTATTATGTTTCCGGTTAATACAATTCTAGCATGAATAATAAACATTTATCATGATATAAGGAAATAAATAATAACTTTATTATTGCCTCTAGGGCATATTTCCTTCACCTGCCCACTGTCCCACCTTGTTAAAGCGTCTAACCCAATGTTGACGTAATTTCTTTGCAGAAGAACTCACAGGTCCACAACATCAGCCAAAACCATGGTGGCCCAAATGTGGATTGAGAAGTTGTGCACTACAGCAGCAACGACCGCCTGGGAGCTCGGTAATTAAGGGGTTGTTTGGTTCTAGGACTAGCATTGCCACACTTTGTCATATATTTTTGCCAAACTTGCCTAACTTTGTTGATCAAAATGAGAGCCACAAGTTGGCAAGCCTAAGGGAATCTTGCCACATTTTTTGTGTCTATACCATGTAGGGCCCAAGTGTGGCTTGCCTAATGTGTGGCTTGAACCAAACACTCATCTAAATTGGTCAAACTTGCCTAACCTTAGATGTGGCAATAATCTGGCAAAGATAGTTACAAACCAAACAGCCCATAAGCCATAGTACATTGAGCGACGGCCAGATGATACCATGAACGATGGCACTAATAGTAGCAAAGGATGTTGTAGAGAAGATCGTCTAAAAATCGGGCCAGTCACGCCCCCAGTAGCCCAAATTTCGCTGGTTACGGTCGAAATTGGCGCCGTTGGACCCAGGCCGAACCCGGCGCGCTGGGGGCGACTGGGGAAGCGTTTTTAGCGCGAAAGCCCCGTGGGCCCGCTGAGTCAGCGACCAGCCGTGTCTCGTCTTTCTCATCGCCTCGTTTTCTATGGCGAATTCATTCAACTCCACGTCATTGCAATCATGCTCATACTAATGCATTGCAATCATGGATATTCAAAGAATCATACTAACAACATTGCAATCATGCTCATCATTCAAATATTTTGTGCCAAACATTCTAATGCATTCTTCTTCTAGCACTTGAGCACAATTATCGAAATCCTTATTCTCATGAAAGATATTAAAAAGATGAAGCATATGAGGTACCATCAATTCCATTTTTTTGTAGTTTTCTTTTATAGACTAAACTAGTGATAAAACAAGAAACTAAAAGATTCGATTGCAGGATCTAAAGATATACCATCCAGCGCTAACCTCCCCGGCAACGGCGCCAGAAAAGAGCTTGATGTCTACTACACAACCTTCTTCTTGTAGATATTGTTGGGCCTCCAAGTGCAGAGGTTTGTAGGACAGTAGCACATTTCCCTCAAGTGGATGACCTAAGGTTTATCAATCCGTGGGAGGCATAGGATAAAGATGGTCTCTCTCAAACAACCCTGCAACCAAATAGTAAAGAGTCTCTTGTGTCCCCAACACACCGAATACAATGGTAAATTGTATAGGTGCACTAGTTTGGAGAAGAGATGGTGATACAAGTGCAATATGGATGGTACATATAGGTTTTTGTAATATGAAAATATAAAAACAGCAAGTTAGCAAGTGGTAAAAGTGAGCGTAAATGATATTGCAGTGCTAGGAAACAAGGCATTAGGCCCAGATTTTCAACGCCCCTTCATCAATTGTATAGGAGTAGCGACAGTTGTTGCCTAGACGATGGCTTTAGTCTTACCATTGTATGACTTTGTAAGGTCTTGTGTAAATAATAAATAAAGTGGCCGCATGCATCGTCCAGATGCAGTGGCCGGGGTCATCCTCCTTTTCTAAAAAAACGTGACTGAGCCAACGAGCACTAGGTAGTAGACAGTCCGGCCGAGCCCGAACTCCCGGGCTTCTCCTGGGATAGCCTGCACATTGTTGTTGTCTGGTTAAATTACGTATGTTTGGACCAAATTATCAACCAAATATTGAACTTCTAGCTCCTTAATGAAGATAACATATTGCAATAATAAACTGCACTGCACGTCTGTGTTAAATTAGGTCCATGAACTTAAATTAAGGTCTACATTTGTTAGTGGCCCAAGGTTACAATATCTGTGTAGTTTTTCGTTTGCCTTTTGGTATAAGTCATACATTGCTCCTACATCACTCCTTCTATTCATGCTATGTTGCGCCTACCAGAAACGATAACGCCACTTTTGATTGGAGTGGCTTACAGGTCCAATCAGCTACATAAAGGAACTTGAGATGACGATTGCGCTGTTGCTTCTCAAGTTGTTTCTCTGGGTGTTTGTTGCCCACGGGCATGTTTTTTTGCGAAAAAGACCTTCAGATCATATTGAAGATTCAGATATGATTCAAAGCACCCCAAAAGTAAAACAAAAAATACAACAAGGTCTTGAGACCACACTCACCAGAGCGAGTTGAGGGCGTGCCACCGCCGTTGCAGCTCCTCTCGAAGCCAGCACCATTGTGTAGACAACCATGATGGTCAGGAAGTCTTCAATTCTGTCCACGAGTAACCAGCACGCCAGAGAGACATCCATGTTATACTTCAGTTTTTATTTGTGTGTCTGTGTGTGTGCGCGCGTGTGCAATCGTTTGTGTGAGTCTATACGCGCACATGCATGTCGAAAGAGATGCCACCATTGATATAAGATGCAATTTATTTTTGACATGTTTAGAAATGACTAATCTTCAACATTGGTGTTTTGTTATTTGAACATGGAGTATAACATGAGTATACATATAAATTATTTGTAATTAGTGTGCAATTTTTTAAGATGTTAGGTGAGTACCAATGCTGAAGGAAATATGCCCTAGAGGCAATAATAAAGTTGTTATTTATATTTCCTTATATCATGATAAATGTTTTATTCATGCTAGAATTGTATTAACCGGAAACTTAGTACATGTGTGAATACATAGACAAACAGAGTGTCCCTAGTATGCCTCTACTTGACTAGCTCGTTAATTAAAGATGGTTAAATTTCCTAGCCATAGACATGTGTTGTCATTTGATGAACGGGGTCACATCATTAGAGAATGATGTGATGGACAAGATCCATCCGTTAGCTTAGCACTATGATCGTTTAGTTTATTGCTATTGCTTTCTTCCTGATTTATACATGTTCCTATGACTATGAGATTATGCAACTCCCGAATACCGGAGGAACACTTAGTGTGCTATCAAACGTCACAACGTAACTGGGTGATTATAAAGATTCTCTACAGGTGTCTTCGATGGTGTTTGTTGAGTAGGCATAGATCGAGATTAGGATTTGCCACTCCGTATTCCGTAGAGGTATCTCTGGGCCTCTCGGTAATGCACATCACTATGAGCCTTGCAAGCAATGTGATTAATGAGTTAGTAATTGGGTGACGCATTACAGAACGAGTAAAGAGACTTGTCGGTGACGAGATTGAACTAGGTATAATGACACCGACGATCGAATCTTGGGCAAGTAACATACCGATGACAAAGGGAACAACATATGTTGTTATGCGGTTTGACCAATAAAGATCTTCATAGAATATGTAGGAACCAGTATGAGCATCCAAGTTCCGCTATTGGTTATTGACCGGAGATGTGTCTCGGTCATGTCTACATAGTTCTCGAACCCGTAGGGTCCGCACGCTTAACGTTCGATGATGATTTATATTATGAGTTATGTGATTTGATGTACCGGAGTTTGTTAGGAGTCCCATATGAGATCACGGACATGACGAGGAGTCTCAAAATGGTCGAGACATAAATATTCACATATTGGAAGGTTACATTCGGACACCGGAATGGTTCGGGTCGTTTCGGATAAGTTTCGGAGTATCGGGGGTTACCAGAACCCCTGCCGGGAAGTTATTGGGCCTCATGGGCCTAATGGTGGAAGAGAGGAGGCAGGCCAAGAGGTGCCACCCCTAGCCCAAACCAAATTGTACTAGGGCTAGGGCCCCCCTTTCCTTCCCTTCTCCTATTCCTTCCCCTTTCTCCTTGTGGAAGTAGGAAGGGGGGGGCGAATCCTACTTGGAGTAGGAATTCCCCTCACTTGGGCGCGCCAGCCCTGGCCGGCCTCCTCCTCCCTTCCCCCTTTATATACGTGGGAGGGGGGCACCCCATAGATACACAAGTTGATCTTTTAGCCGTGTGCGATGCCCCCCTCCACAGATATACACCTCAATCATATCATTGTAGTGCTTAGGCGAAGCCCTGCATCGGTAACTTCATCATCACCGTCAACACGCTGTCGTGCTAACGAAACTCACCCTCGGCCTCAGCTGGATTAAGAGTATGAGGGACGCCATCGAGCTGAACATGTGCTGATCGCGGAGGTGTCGTGCGTTCGGTACTTGATCGGTTGGATCGCGAAGACATTCGACTACATCAAGCGCGTTACTAAACGCTTCCGCTTTCGATCTATGAGGGTACGTAGACACACTCTCCCCCTCTCATTGCTATACATATCCTAGATAGATCTTGCATGATCGTAGGAATTTTTTTTGAAATACTGTGTTCTCCAACAGTGGCATCCGAGCCAGGTCTATGCGTAGATGTTATATGCATGAGTAGAACACAAAGAGTTGTGGGCGATAATAGTCATACTTTTTACCAGCATGTCATACTTTGATTCAGCGGTATTGTTGGATGAAGCGGCCCAGACCGACATTACATGACCGCGTTCATGAGACTGGTTCTACCGACGTGATTCGCACACAGGTGGCTAGTGGGTGTCTGTTTCTCCGGCTTTAGTTGAATCGAGTTTGACTATGCCCGGTCCTTGTTGAAGGTTAAAAGAGCACACTTGATGAAAAATCGTTGTGGTTTTTCATGCGTAGGTAAGAACGGTTCTTGATAAGACCGTAGCAGCCACGTAAAACTTGCAACAACAAAGTAGAGGACCTCTAACTTGTTTTTGCAGGGCATGTTGTGATGTGATATGGTCAAGACGTGATTATTAAAAATTTTGTATGGGATGATCGTGTTTTGTAACAAAGTTATCGGCAACTGGTAGGAGCCATATGGTTTTCGCTTTATTGTATGAAATGCAATCGCCATGTAATTGCTTTACTTTATCACTAAGCGGTAGCGATAGTCGTAGAAGCAATAGTTGGTGAGACGACAACGATGCTACGATGGAGATCAAGGTGTCAAGCCGATGACGATGGTGATCATGACGGTGCTTTGGAGATGGAGATCAAAGGCATAAGATGATGATGGCCATATCATATCACTTATATTGATTGCATGTGATATTTATCTTTTATGCAACTTATTTTTCTTAGTACGACGGTAGCATTATAAGATGATCTCTCACTAAATTTCAAGGTATAAGTGTTCTCCCTGAGTATGCACCATTGCTATAGTTCGTCGTGCCGAGACACCACGTGATGATCGGGTGTGATAAGCTCTATGTTCACATACAATGGGTGCAAGCCAGTTTTGCACAAGCGGAATACTCAGGTTAAACTTGACGAGCCTAGCATATGCAGATATGGCCTCGGAACACTGAGACCTAAAGGTCGAGCGTGAATCATATAGTAGATATGATCAACATAGTGATGTTCACCATTGAAAACTACTCCATCTCACGTGATGATCGGACATGGTTTAGTTGATATGGATCACATGATCACTTAGATGATTAGAGGGATGTCTATCTAAGTGGGAGCCCATGCTAAGGTTCCTTTGAATTTTAATGCGTTCCTAGAGAAAGCTAAGTTGAAATATGATGGTAGAAACTACACGGACTGGGTCCATAACTTGAGGATTATCCTCATTGCTGCATAGAAGAATTACGTCATGGAAGCACCGCTAGGTGCAAAACCCGCTGCAGGAGCTACTCCAGATGTTTTGAACGTTTGGCGGAGCAAAGATGATGACTACTCAATAGTTCAGTGTGCCATGCTTTACGGCTTAGAATCAGGACTTCAACGACGTTTTGAACGTCATGGAGCATATGAGATGTTCCAAGAGTTGAAGTCGATATTTCAAGGAAATGCCCGGATTGAGAGATATGAAGTCTCCAATAAGTTCTACAGCTGAAAGATGGAGGAGAATAGTTCTGTCAGTGAACATATACTCAGAATGTCTGGGTACCACAACCACTTGACTCAACTGGGAGTTAATCTTCCTGATGATAGTGTCATTGACAGAGTTCTTCGATCACTGCCACCAAGCTACAAAAGCTTCATGATGAACTATAATATGCAAGGGATGGATAAGACAATTCCCGAGCTCTTCGCAATGCTAAAAGCTACGGAGGTAGAAATCAAGAAGGAGCATCAAGTGTTGATGGTCAACAAGACCACTAGTTTCAGGAAGAAGGACTAAAGGGAAGAAGGTGAACTTCAAGAGGAATGGAAAACAAGTTGCTGCTCAAGTGAAGAAGCCCAAGTCCGGGCCTAAGCCTGAGACTGAGTGCTTCTACTGCAAAGGGACTGGTCACTAGAAGCAGAACTACCCCAAGTATTTGGAAGATAAGAAGGATGGCAAAGTGAAAGGTATATTTGATATACATGTTATTGATGTGTACCTTACTAATGCTCGCAGTAGCGCCTGGATATTTGATACTGGTTCTGTTGCTCATATTTTCAACTCGAAATAGGGGCTACGGATTAAGCGAAGATTGGCTAAGGACGAGTGACGATGCACGCGGGAAATGGTTCCAAAGTCGATGTGATCGCGGTCGGCACGCTACCTCTACATCTACCTTTGGGATTAGTTTTAGACCTGAATAATTGTTATTTGGTGACAACGTTAAGCATGAACATTATATTTGGATCTTGTTTGATGCGAGACGGTTATTCATTTAAATCAGAGAATAATGGTTGTTCTATTTATATGATTAATATCTTTTATGGTCATGCACCCTTGACAAGTGGTCTATTTTTATTGAATCTCGATAGTAGTGACACACATATTCATAGTATTGAAGCCAAAACATATAAGTTTAATAATTATAGTGTAACTTATTTGTGACACTGTCGTTTAGGTCATATTGGTGTAAAGCGCATGAAGAAACTCCATGCTGATGGGCTTTTGGAATCACTTGATTATGAATCACTTGATGCTTGCGAACCATGCCTCATGGGCAAGATGACTAAGACTCCATTCTCCAGAACAATGGAGCGAGCAACAGACTTATTGGAAATAATACATACTGATGTATGCGGTCCGATGAGTGTTGATGCTCGCAGCGGGTATCGTTATTTTCTGACCTTCACAGATGATTTGAGCAGATATGGGTATATCTACTTGATGAAACATAAGTCTGAAACATTTGAAAAGTTCAAAGAATTTCAGAGTGAAGTGGAAAATCAACGTAACAAGAAAATTAAGTTTCTACAATCTGACCGTGGAGGTGAATATTTGAGTTATGAGTTTGGTCTTCATTAGAAACAATGAGGAATAATTTCGCAACTCACGCCACTTGGAACACCACATCGTAATGGTGAGTCTGAACGTCGTAACCGCACTTTATTAGATATGGTGTGATCTATGATGTCTCTTACTGATTTACCGCTATCGTTTTGGGGTTATGCTTTAGAGACGGCTGCATTCACGTTAAATAGGGAACCATCGAAATCCACTGAGACGACACCATATTAACTGTGGTTTAATAAGAAACCCAAGATGGCATTTCTTAAAGTTTGGGGCTACGATGTTTATGTGAAAAAGCTTCAACGTGATAAGGTCGAACCCAAATCGGAGAAATGTGTCTTCATAGGATACCCAAAGGAAAATGTTGGAGATATTACTACTAGATATAAACCGGCCATGAGGGGCCGGGTTATGCCCACAATGAGTTAGGCATATTTGAAGCCCATGATGACAAGAAGTATGGCACTTTACGGCAGGAGATTTAACATGAAGGCCCAGGGCCCAAAGGTGGATTAGGGCCCATAGACATAAACCGTCATATGTTATGTAACTTAGGTTGTAAGGCATGGAAAGGTAGAAACCGAGCCGGGCACGTTTATGAACCGGCCTCAGGATTTTGTAAACCGTCGGGCGTCAACCTGTGTATATAAAGGGACGACCCGGCGGCGGTTTAGGGACAACAAAACAATAACTCGAGAGCCAGGCAAAGCGTATTTGCTCCCTGGTCATCGAAACCCTAGCAATTCCATCACAACTGGACATAGGCTTTTACCTTCATCGTAAAGAGCCGAACCAGTATAATTCCTCGCGTCCCTTGTCCGCTTTAACCCCTTCAAGCTAACCCGTCGCGATGGCTCCATGACTAAGTCCTTTCACGAGGACATCTATCGTGACAAAACCACGACAGTTGGCGCCCATCGTGGGGCTAGAGCACGATGGTTTCGAGTTCCTGCAGGGCAGCTTCGAAGGACTCAAGGGATACGCTGTGGGCCGGATGACCAAGAGTCGTCGTGGCAAACTCTACATCGACGATGCATGCTGGGGCCCTGAGGCCGGCTCCATCAAGTACGTGTACCGGGTCCCCTTTGGCGGAATACACGTTTTCATTAGCAAGATCGGCGAACAGGGCCCTGAGCCGGACATCTGCACCGACATCATCGAGACGGCTCAATGTGCAAGACCTGCCCGAGTTCAGACTGCCGTAAAGCGTGCCTTCATGGGAGTCATCCACGGAGCGGAATCTGAGGATAGATCGGTATCTGGTGGCGAAACCGTCGTTTGCTATGATGACGAGTCTTCAACTGGAGAGACCGAGTCACTGTATCAACTGCATGATGGCCGGGTTAGTGGCGGTTTCGATGGCGACAGTATTCCGGATCTCTCTAATATGTCGAGCTGAGTTGCGATCTTCATGGCCGGTACCCAATTGGTGCAGCATTCTTCTACTGCCGCAACGGTGATTTCTGGGTCAGCAGCTGCAACACTAGCTGGAGCGGGGGGCTCTGCTCCACCACCGGCTCAGGCTTTGTCCGATTTATTCAACACTTTGGCAATGTTGCTAGCAGCTGAGGTTGACGCGGTGAATCAGGATTAGCATAACGCGGAAATTGCAAAGGTGAAGGATCATATAGCTCAAGCTAAGGTAGATCTGGAAGCAGAGAACACCGGGATGGCCACAGAGCGGGCCGAGTTAGAGGCACGGGCTTATCGGCTTATGCTGGATCAGACCGCGTCAAATGATGTCATGACGAGAAGATACCGGTCTCACCTGCCGCCGGTTTATGAGGGAAGGAACCTCTTTAACACACCGGGAGCAGGCACCAGCAACCAGCCAGTGGTAAACCGGGTGGAGGCACCTGTAACAGGGGCGCCAGTTCAGCCACGCGCGATAGATCCGCCTCATCAGAACAATGTCCCATCACCGCACATATCAACGCCTCCGGGTCATTACTCTAACCCATTGGACAACATCGTTGCCGCCGCTTCACGATTGGCAGCTCTCTCGATCGATGGCGAGTCTCCAGTAGCAGTTGAAACATGACGGGCTAGGGAGCTGCTTCAGACAGCTTTGACTCAACAGCAGGCTTATTCACACAGCCGCGAGAGGATTCATTGCACCCCCACCCCCCCCCCCCCCCCCCCCCCCCCCCCCCCCCCCCCCCGCCCAAGTCGGAGCTACAGCAGGCATATCGATGAACTGGTCGTATCAAGCAGTGCGAGAAACCGTAACCCGCCGTGAGGTCATAAACCGGCAGGCGGCGGTGCTAATGCCCAAGATGTGGTGGATCACGGTAGAGCACGTCGAGAAGCCGAGTTAGCGGCGCAGTACGTGGCCCGTTAGCTTACTCCGGTTCGTCCAACTACTTCAGTGGAACCCGGCATGGTTTTCAGTTCTTTGGGGGTGCCGTGTCTTACCCCGGCCATACGCAATGTGCGGCTGCCCAAGGACTTCAAGGGTCCTTGTAAGGTGCCCAATTACACTACCGATTTACCCCCTGAGTCATGGGTTGCGAGCTATGAGATGGCAATGGAGATGCTAGACGTGGATGATGCGGCATGTGCTAAGTACTTCACCATGATGCTGGAGGGGACAACTCGTACTTGGTTAAAAAGCTTACCAGCTAACTCCATTGGATCGTGGACCGAGTTAAAAAGCCGGTTTATCCAGAATTTCAAAGCTACGTGCAAACATCCCATGTCAATTGTGGACTTAGCCGCCTGTGTTCAAGAAGAGGGGGAGTCTACAACCCATTGGGTGAAGCGGGTATCAGCCATTCTGCATTGATCAGACCGCATCAATGCTGACAGGGCAGTCTTGACATTGGAAGGCAACTGCCGGTTTATGCCTTTGAAGCTGAAGTTGGGAAGGCTCAAGCATAACTATAATGACATGGCCACGCTTATGGCAGCTCTGGTTAAGTATGCCGATTCAGATAGTACCAAGGACCCTGAGTCTGAGGATGAAAAGACAGGGAAGGGAAAGAAGAATGACATTGGCAAGGGGCAGCAGCATAACCCAGTGGGTCATGGGAACAACAGTAAGCACAAGGCGGATAATAGCTTGGACTTTGTGGTGAACACCAACACCCAGGATAATGGTCCGCGCCGTAAGGGTAAACCGCCCCAGCGGGGTGGAGGATCAGGTCCCAATCTTGAGCGCCTGCTAAATCAGCCCTTCCCAAAGCACAGGTCGAAGGAAAGGCCAGCTACGCATCTTTGGAAGGATTGCTTCATTATGCGAGAGTTCAAGAATTCAAATCTCTTTCAATATGACTATGGACTGCCCGGCGGTTCAGGAGGCGGTTTTCATGGGCCGGGTTATGGTGGAGGCAGCTCCGGTTCAGGATTCCAAGGCAACCAAACCGGACATGGCAATCAGGGCAACCAGGGAGGTTATAATCATCAAGGGAGTCAGCAGCAACAACAATCGGGTTATCAGAGTAATCTGAAGCAGTTGAATAGTGGGCGGTACCATGTCTTCATGACTAGTTTGTGTAAGCACGGCCAGAAGCTTCATAAAAGGGCAGTAAACTCTGTTGAACCGATAGTGCCCCGTTATCTGTGCTGGTCTGAACAACCCATTGTGTGGAGTCGAGAGGATCATCCACCCCGGGTTGATAATCCGGGTCACCTGGCATTAGTGGTGGCACCTCAGGTTGGGGGGTATAAGTTCACCAAGGTACTCATGGATGGAGGGACCAGTATCAATACCCTTTATTATGAAACCTTCCGTCGGATGGGGTTGACGGATAAGAATCTTAAACCGTCCAACACCGTCTTTCATGGTGTGGTGCCTAGTAAATCGGCGTACCCAGTTGGTAAGATAGCTCTAGAGGTTGCTTTTGGAGATGATCATGATTCAAGATCATAAACATTGACTTTTGAAGTGGTGAAAATCAAGAGCCCATATCATGCCCTGTTTGGACGGCCGGCTTATGCTAAGTTCATGGCAAGGCCCTGTTATGTTTATCTGCAGCTTAAGATGCCGGGTCATAAGGGGACCATCACAGTGCATGGGAGCCGGAAGATTGCTTTGGAATGTGAAGAAGGTGATGCGGCCTATGCTGAGTCGGTTTGTGCAATAGAGGAGTTGAAGTTTTACAAAGATAATGTTGATCCGGCGGATATGAATTCTCTGAAAAAACCAACTATAGAGCATGATCCGGCTTTGAAGTTCAAACCGGCCGAGGAGACTAAGCTGGTTGACTTTGTTCCTGGTGATTCATCCAGGCAGTTCAGCATCAGCGCTAACCTGGATCCGAAATAGGAAAGCGCGCTCATCGAGTTCGTCCGTGAGAACCGGGACATCTTTGCATGGAAGCCTTCTGACATGCCAGGTGTACCGAGGGAACTCGCTGAGCACACTCTTAACATAGATCCTAAGTTTAAACCGGCCAGGCAGTTTCTCCGCCGCTTCAATGAAAAAAGGCGCAAGGCTATTGGTGAGGAGGTAGCCTGGCTCTTGGCAGCAGGGTTTATTGTGGAGGTTTTTCACCCTGACTGGCTAGTTAATCCGGTGCTGGTACTTAAGAAGAACAACACTTGGCGTATGTGTGTGGACTACACAGATCTGAACAAGGCATGTCCAGCTGATCCCTTTGCTCTCCATCGTATTGATCAAATCGTTGATGCTAGGGCGGGTTGTGACCGTTTGTGTTTTCTGGATGCTTATTCTGGTTATCATCAGATCAAAATGGAAGTTAAGGACCAGGAGAAGACAACTTTTATAACTCCCTTTGGAGCGTTCTGCTATGTATCAATGCCTTTTGGGCTCAAGAGTGCCCAGGCGACTTATTAGCACTGTGTACAGAATTGTCTTCACAATCAGATCAGGAGCAATGTTCATGCTTAGGTGGATGATATTGTGGTGAAATCCAGAAAGGAGGAAACATTGATAGTTGACTTAAAGGAGACTTTTGATAACCTCCGGGTTTATAAGATGATGCTTAATCCGGCCAAATGTGTCTTTGGTGTACCGACAGGTAAGCTTTTGGGCTTTCTGGTGTCTAACAGGGGCAATGAAGCTAATCCGGAGAAGATCACTGCTATTACGTCTCTGGCTAAACCGGCGTGTATTAACGATGTTTAGCGGCTGGCGGGTCGTATTGCAGCATTGAGTCAGTTTATTAGCCGTTTGGGAGAAAAGGCAATCCCTCTGTATCAGATGATGAAGAAGACAGACCATTTCGTCTAGAGTGATGCTGCCGATGAAGCCTTTGAGAGTCTAAAGCGACAACTAGCTGAGTCGCATGTCCTTGCTGCTCCTATTGATAAAGAGCCCTTGTTGTTATATGTGGCTGCTAATGCCCGGGCTGTTAGTGTCGCTATTGTTGTGGAGCGTAAGGAGGCCGGAAAGGAGTATCCGGTTCAACGGCCGGTTTATTATATCAGTGAGGTGCTTATTGAATCTAAGAAGAGGTACCCACATTGGCAGAAGCTAGTGTATGGAGTTTTCATGGCAAGCCGAAAGCTCAAGCGCTATTTTCAGGGTCATCCTATCACTGTGGTTAGTTCTGCCCCCTTGGGGGATATCATCCAAAACAGAGAAACAACTGGCCGGATTGCTAAATGGGCCATTGAGCTTGGACCTCATGGGTTAAAATATACGCCTCGCATAGCAATCAAGTCCCAAGCACTTGTGGACTTCATTAATGATTGGACAGAGTTGTAGGCACCAGAGGAAAAGCCAGATAATACTTATTGGACTATTCATTTTGATGGGTCCAGACAATTGGAGGGCTCGGGGGCTGGAGTCATATTGTAACACCCATGATGCGGCTATATCTCCCACGTGTCGAAGCACAACTTAGAGGCATAACCGCATTGTAAGCAATGTCGCAAGTGGGGTAATCTTCACACAACCCATGTAATGAATAAGGAAAAGAGATACATAGTTGGCTTACCCTCGCCATGTCACACAATAGCATAAATATCATTACATTCATCCAGATACAATCAAGGTCCAACTACGGAACCAAAATAAAGACAACCCCAAATGCAACAAAGTCCCCGATCGCCCCAACTGGGCACCACTACTAATCGTCTAGAAAAGAAACGTAGTATCGTCCTGAGTACTCATAGAACTCTCACTTGAGATCAGTCGAATCTCCTGGAATAGCATCATCGGTCCCTGCATCTGGTTTTGGAAGTAATCTGTGAGTCACGGGGACTCAGCAATCTCACGCCCTCGCGATCAAGACTATTTAAGCTTAAAGGTAGGGTAAAAGGTATGAGGTGGAGCTGCAGCAAGCACTAGCATATATGGTGGCTAACATACGCAAATGAGAGCGAGAAGAGAAGGCAAAGGCACGGTCGATAAACTATGATCAAGAAGTGATCCTAGAACAACCTACGTTCAAGCATAACTCGAGACCGTGTTCACTTCCCGAACTCCGTCTGAAAGAGACCATCACGGCTACACACGCGGTTGATCCATTTTAATTAAGTTAAGTTTAAGTTCTCTACAACCGGACATTAACAAATTCCCATCTGCCCATAACCGCGGGCACGGCTTTCAAATGATAAAATCCCTGCAGGGGTGTCCCAACTTAGCCCATCACAAGCTCTCACGGTCAACGAAGGATATTCCTTCTCCCAGGAAGACCCGATTAGGCTCGGAATCCCGGTTACAAGACATTTCGACAATGGTAAAACAAGACCAGCAAAGCCACCCGAATGTGCCGACAAATCCCGATAGGAGCTGCACATATCTCGTTCTCAGGGCACACCGGATAAGCAATCCGTACAACTAAAATCAGCCCTCGAGTTTCCCCGAGGTGGCGCTGCAAGGGGCTCTAGTTTGGACCAACACTCAGAGGAGCACTGGCCCGGGGGTTTAAATAAAGATGACCCTTGAGTCTGCGGAACCCAAGGAAAAGAAAAGGATAGGTGGCAAATGGTAAAACCAATGTTGGGCCTTGCTGGAGGAGTTTTATTCAAGGCGAACTTTCAAGGGGTTCCCATTATAACCCAATCGGGTAAGGAACGCAAAATCAAGGAACATAACACCGGTATGACGGAAACTGGGGCGGCAAGAGTGGAACAAAACACCAGGCATAAGGCTGAGCCTTCCACCCTTTACCAAGTATATAGATGCATTAATTAAATAAGAGATATTGTGATATCCCAACAAAATATCCATGTTCCAACAAGGAACAAACTCCGATCTTCACCTGCAACTAACAACGCTATAAGAGGGGCTGAGCAAAGCGGTAACATAGCCAAACAACGGTTTGCTAGGACAAGGTTGGTTAGAGGTTTGACATGGCAATATGGGAGGCATGATAAAGCATGTGGTAGGTATCGCGGCATAGGCATCGCAAGAGAGCGAGCAACTAGCAAGCAAAGATAGAAGTGATTTCGAGGGTATGGTCATCTTGCCTGCAAAGTTCTCCGAGTTGACGAAAGCCTGAACCTCGGAAGTGTACTCAACGGGTTCCTCGATCACGAACTCGTCTCCTGGCTCTACCCAAGCAAGAACACAAGCAAAAAGGAACCACAATCAACCATGGTGCAATGCACAACCAACATGATGCAAAACATGGCATGGTAAGCGGTATGCGATATGCGGTGCATATGCATGTTTCGGAAAGGAAAGATTGAATCAGGCCTCAACTTGGAAAACCAAGAGTGCCACTGGAAAGAGGAGTCGATTTCGGTCGAAATCGATATAAAGATCACCGGAATCGGATGCACGGTTTGCAAATGGCAAGCAAAACAATAATGGCACAAAGCTGCGATTAACAGCACGAGACCATCTAAATGCATCAAGAACAACAAGCTACTGCACTCTAACATAGCAACAAAAATACATGGCAGCGATCCACTCAAGATGCTTGACAAAAGATGAACACTAAGCTACGGCTAATTCACACAATAGCAGGTTCAAACAAGCATGGCAAAAGTGTAAAAGATATCAGGTTACAGACTTAGTGAAAATAACAACATGCCAGGAATCTAACATCAGGAAGCAATGTTTAGAGCAAGATAACAACATGCTACAGGAACATATCATGGCAAAGCAAGGCATGGCATGAAGCTACTCAAAGCATACAACAAAAGTCCCTTACTGACCATAATCCAAAAGGGATCAGAAAATACAATGGCAACCAAGTGAACATAACAATTATCGTTAACAGATTCAGACTCAGTAGAAAACTGGAACATGGCAAAACAGATATTAAGTAGGCATGTTTACGATCTCGATGCACTCACCACAAGGCATTGAATGACAAACTAAGCATACACCCATCAAGTAGACATGGCATAGAAGCTAAACATGGCAAGAACACACTCATAGCATGCATGGATCAACTACAACAACCTCGGCAAAAATGCTTAAAATGTAAACATTCTGCCAGGAACATTTTATAGCAAAAGTAGAGCTCGATTGAGTCAAGCTAGGGTGCTCCATAATTGCGAACCAAGATTTGTATGGATAGAGCATAACAAAATCTACAAAACAACCTTACTGATCATGCTCAAAAGAGGCATGGATCACTCTGTAGCAACATGAATACATGGCATAAAAATAACAACAGACAAGGGCTTAGTGAAATTCTATGTCCCTGAAATCAGCAACATCACGAGAGCTACTTTGCATGCTTGTGCTAGACACCATAGAGATCAAAAAAATACATGGCATACACCCCTGTAAAGATGGCATGGCATACTTCAAAACTCATGTAGGGCTCAAGTTCATAGGAGGCACACATTAATCACGGCAAAAATGACAAAAGTCCAATTACTGATAAGAATCCGAAACTAACATTGCATAGCACTCTTGCAACAGCATTTAGGGCCTCAAGACGAGCTCAAATGAACATGGTGCAATGGAATGAAATGAAGTACTCGTCGAGACGAACAATTTGGTAAGCTACACGCCCAAAACGGAGCCACGGATGCAAAGTTATGATGCGATGAACAGTGCTAAAAATTATGCAGATCTCAGGACTTAGAGAAATTAGAACTCCGAAAATTCAACGCGGGATGAGATGGAGCGGGATGAGGAGATCCAGGATGCGGGACAACGTTTGGATGGCCGCGTGGGTGGATCTGGTCCACCCCGTGGTGGATCCGGACGAGGCGGACGGCGACGGGCTTCCCGGGCGGCGGAGCTCGCCGGCACGGAGGCGGTGGCGCTCACCGGCGGCGGCCGGCGAGGCGAACGGCGGGAGGGAGACGAGGCGGCGCCGGGCGGCTGATGCAGGGCGGCGGCGGCGAGCAACTGCGACGGCGCGGGGCGGCGGCAAGGTGCTCCGCCGGTGGACTCCGGTGAAGGTGACCGACATCGTCCGGCGAGGCGGCGAATGCGGCGAGGAGAAGGCGCAGGCGCGTGGGCGCGAGGTGGCGGCGGCGAAAGGCGAGCCCAGCGTGGCCCGGTTCGGCCCGGGGCGGGCCGGATCTGGGCTCCGGGAGGATGGCGGCGAAGTGGGCGCAGGGAAGGTGAGGTGGCGGCTCGGGATTGGTCGGGGAGGCGGCGGTGATGATGTGGCGTGACGGGATTGGTCCGGGCGACGTGGCGACGGCACGGACATGTCCGGGCGCGGCGTGGACGCGTCCGACGGCGCGAGGGGAAGGATTTTAGGGTTTCGTCCGCGAATTTTTGGAGGGGATCACATATATATAGGTAGAGGGAGCTAGGAGACTCCAAATTGAGCATAGTTTTCGGCCACGCAATAGTGATCGAACGACCCAGATGATGGAGGGGGTTTAGGTGGGTTTTGGGCCACTTTGGAGGGGTGTTGGGCTGCAACACACACGTGGCCTTTTCGGTTCCTCGGTTAACCGTTGGAGTATCAAACGAAGTCCAAATGGCACGAAACTTGATAGGCAGTCTACCGGTAGCAAACCAAGGCCGCTTGGCAAGTCTCGGTCCAATCCGATAACGTTTAACACCCGCACACGAAAAGAGGCAAAAGGATACACTGGATGACATAGGAGTGCCGGAATGCAAAACAGACAACGGGGAAAAAGCTCAGATGCAAGAGACGAACATGTATGCAAATGCGATGCACATGATGACATGATATAGAATGCATGACACGCAAGCAAATGACAAGGCAACAACAGCGAATAACTGGAAGACACCTGGCACAACGGTCTCGGGGCATTACAACACTCCACCACTACAAGAGGATCTCGTCCCGAGATCTAGAATGGCACCGGAGGGAAAAACGGAAGAGAAAGAGAAGAGGTAAAACTAAGTTGCTTCTTTGACAAACTAGTGAAACCAAAGAACCTTGAAAAGTTGAACAACTTGAAAGGAATAATACCACAGAGGTGATCGAAGTTGAAAAACTCTCCGTTAGGAACAAGGAACAAGGAAGAACAGATTCGGGCCGCACTCCGGTTGAAAAGTGATACAAGACTTGATAAGATGAAAAGAACTTGAGCAGAGGGCACAACACTCCGGTTAAATGGATAAGCATGAAAAGAACACGATCCTCACCATACGAGATTATGAGTGAGGAGAGAAACATCACAATACCTCCGGAACAAATGAAAGAATGTAATGAAATGAACGGAGGGAAACAACAAGGTCTTGAGAGAGCACGCTTACAACAAATGCTAGAATGGAGTTGTTGGGTTAACAACAATGAAAAGGATAAGCTTGATATGGACTTATAGAAGACATCTCGAAATTATGAGGTGACAACTTGCCACTAACGGAAACAATGGATTTGGATTGAGAGCTAGAAAAGATAGAAGGATTCTTCCACCGAGGTGATATGGATAAAACTTGGATTATAGATAACCACCACAAAGAACAACATTCCCAATGAAAGGCTTTAGGTGAAATTTATACCAAGATAACTCCATGGAAGAAAATGATGGGTTTACATACCTCATTCTTGACAACTTTTGAATCATGAAACATGAAGGGAAAATTTTCAAGAAAGACATAACACCATCTCAAATGATACGATTGAAAGAATTTGCAGTTCGGAATGCAAGAAGAGGAATACTTGAAGCTCCTCTGAAAAGAATCTTGATTAACATTTCAAGAAGGAATTAAATCCTTAATGAACCACCATGTAAAGCCTCCATGAAGAACTCCGGTAACAAAAGGATAACGAAAAGAACGAGAAGTTGAGAATATAAGGTGAAGCCTTGGAATGATTAAATGGAGCTTTGCGACGAGATAAATGAGAGATCTTGAAACTCCGGGAAAAGAAAAAGATGAACAAATGAAATCAAGAATTTGATTAACCTCCGGAATAAGGAATTAATCACTTAGATGTAACAAGAATAAGAATTACGTTATGCGTATCCTTCACCAATATAAATTGATGACAAGCAACGGATTTAGCATACTACTTATTCTCGTTGAAAGGATTAAGAGGGATATGGAACAAACTTAAGACGGCCTTCAACGACCCACCGGTAGGATTGAAAACAACGAATACATTGATATGATAAACGAAGGAAGAAGAATCTTGGAAGAACCACCGTAAGTATTGAAAATGAACGCAGATAAGATAAAGAAACAACGGAAAGAATTAGAGAACGAATGAAGATACTTGACAGAATTTAGATACATGAGAATGAAGAGAACACGATCTGATTAGAGATCACTTGAAAGATGCACCGGTAAGATTTGGAGAATGATAGCTGAAAGCTGAGAATGAATAAATCTTCTGAAATGATGGGCTACGGGAAATCAAACTGAAAAGACTCCTGAATTGCCCCGGATAGGTGGAAAGAATTCTCACAATTGAAAACAATTATGAGAGGATGGCAATAAGCTAGAACCATGAATCTTGAAGAGAATGGAGCAAGATTAAAGAGAAACTCTTCTTCGGTCTTCAAAATCCAAGAATGACAATGAGAAACACCACCAAGAATTATTGAGGCACTCCGGAATGAAAAATTAGAAATTTTGAACCAACGATGAAAAGAATTTGACAAATCTTGGAGAAAGACATTTGACTGATGATAATTCATTCTTACGTCAAACTTCGAAAAGAATTTAAGGATAGCTCTGGTATAATTAGAAGAGTCAGGTAAGATCCTGGGAAAAGACCTGTGGGTTATGGGCCCACTCAAGAGAAACACCGTAGAACGATTTAAAAGAGAGAATGCACCGGTTGAATTAAATGGCTAGAATGAGACAACAACCTCGAAATAGGCTGAATGGATTTTGAATGAAAAGACGAGCCTTCTGAGATATCTTCAGCACTCCGGAACAAATGAACAACAAGTGGGGAATGATTATGAGGTGCACCGGCATGAGAAGACATTTGAAAGGAGGAAAGGATATGATCGACAAAGCTTGACTTGAATCCACCAGAGAAGAAAAGAAAGAAGAATGACGAACTTGTAGAGCATCTTCATGAGAACCACCGGGTAAGAACATTGACGGGAAAGAATGGAGAGACTTCCCATGAATAAAAGGATACTTGATTAAGAAATCTTAGTCCTCGAAGAAAACAAGGGAGGGAGGGCGGGAAAAACAAAGGCAACTTGAGGATAGGTGAAACGAACAACGTTGGAAAAACCAATAGGTGATCTTGCGGATGTTGACAATGATCGGATCCACTCGAAGAGGAGCACACCGGTTGAAAAGGATTGACATGACAATCTCGATTATCATGAAGGATTAGTATTTCCATAGGAGTATGAGAACACCGCTTCGGAAAGGTATGGAATCAACACTTGACTTCGAAGCAACTCGAATACCACAACTCAAAACAAAACAAAGGATTGGCTTGCAAAATAAGCCAGAACAAACATATGATAGAGATTTCGTCCGAAGTTTTCGTGGTGGGGCCTACACGGGCTCGATCGTACAGCACCATCATGTACAAGGCAGTGCACATGACATACGAAGCGTCCCCGAGTCAGCATAGCCAAGGACTCTTTAAGACACAACGAGACCACTGTAAACCAACCATGGATAGGCGGACCACTAGACGTCGAACCCCAATCTCATATCATGTATCTGTCAGAAAGATATCCTAAGAGCTACTTGAATTCCCACTTATAAACTCCCGAAACTTTCAGGTTATGCAATCAGGTGTTGGGGATACATGGGAAGCACAATATCTCACCCAAAACTAGCAAATCCTACATCCAGCTGTATCCATCCTTCAACACATAACCAAGAAACCTTCGGAAATCATTTACCTCAACCTTCGAAAAGCATCCATTATACGAGTTATGGCAATACTCCTGAACTCCCGCCCCAGTACTGGGTGGCGTCGAGGTTATCTCACCAACAACTGCATAAAAGAGATTTTCGATGTCGGCGAAACTTAGGTATTCCAGAACTGCAACGATAAAATTGTGACAACAACACCTCGGAGCTCAACTCCCCGGGACACTACCACAACCCCTAAATGTCAGGAGGCACCAAGGACAATGTTCTCGTCACAAATCCATTGGAACGATTCCAAGATACCCGCGTGATCCTAAATTTTTTTAGTGAAATTTGAGAAGAGAAGAGTCAAAACTCTACGTCAGGATGCCTCACCAGAGCGACGAAGGGACTAAGGAGTAAAAAGAATCCTACTCTCCGATATATATAATCCTAACTGACTCAAAACATTTTTCTAGACTCAACAACGCCAGTGATTCGATCAAGCAGGGGGCTCCTAAGTCGGGGAAGGCTCTGATTACCAACTTGTAACGCCCACGATGCGGCTATATCTCCCACGTGTCTAAGCACGACTTAGAGGCATAACCGCATTGTAAGTAATGTCGCAAGTGGGGTAATCTTCACACAACCCATGTAATGAATAAGGAAAAGAGATACATAGTTGGCTTACACTCGCCACGTCACACAATAGCATAAATATCATTACATTCATCCAGATACAATCAAGGTCCGACTACGGAACCAAAATAAAGACAACCCCAAATGCAACAAAGTCCCCGATCGCCCCAACTGGGCACCACTACTGATCGTCTGGAAAAGAAACATAGTATCGTCCTGAGTACTCATAGAACTCTCACTTGAGCTCAGTCGAATCTCCTGGAATAGCATCATCGGTCCATGCATCTAGTTTTGGAAGTAATCTGTGAGTCACGGGGACTCAGCAATCTCACACCCTCGCGATCAAGACTATTTAAGCTTAAAGGTAGGGTAAAAGGTATGAGGTGGAGCTGCAGCAAGCACTAGCATATATGGTGGCTAACATACGCAAATGAGAGCGAGAAGAGAAGGCAAAGGCACGGTCGATAAACTATGATCAAGAAGTGATCCTAGAACAACCTACGTTCAAGCATAACTCGAGACCGTGTTCACTTCCCGAACTCCGCCGGAAAGAGACCATCACGGCTACACACGCGGTTGATCCATTTTAATTAAGTTAAGTTTAAGTTCTCTACAACTGGACATTAACAAATTCCCATCTGCCCATAACCGCGGGCAGGGCTTTCAAATGATAAAATCCCTGCAGGGGTGTCCCAACTTAGCCCATCACAAGCTCTCACGGTCAACGAAGGATATTCCTTCTCCCAGGAAGACCCGATTAGGCTCGGAATCCCGGTTACAAGACATTTCGACAATGGTAAAACAAGACCAGCAAAGCCACCCGAATGTGCCGACAAATCCTGATAGGAGCTGCACATATCTCGTTCTCAGGGCACACCGGATAAGCAATCCGTACAACTAAAATCAGCCCTCGAGTTTCCCCGAGGTGGCGCTGCAAGGGGCTCTAGTTTGGACCAACACTCAGAGGAGCACTGGCCCGGGGGTTTAAATAAAGATGACCCTTGAGTCTGCAGAACCCAAGGGAAAGAAAAGGCTAGGTGGCAAATGGTAAAACCAATGTTGGGCCTTGCTGGAGGAGTTTTATTCAAGGCGAACTGTCAAGGGGTTCCCATTATAACCCAATCGTGTAAGGAACGCAGAATCAAGGAACATAACACCGGTATGACGGAAACTGGGGCGGCAAGAGTGGAACAAAACACCAAGCATAAGGCTGAGCCTTCCACCCTTTACCAAGTATATAGATGCATTAATTAAATAAGAGATATTGTGATATCCCAACAAAATATCCATGTTCCAACAAGGAACAAACTCCGATCTTCACCTGCAACTAACAACGCTATAAGAGGGGCTGAGCAAAGCGGTAACATAGCCAAACAACGGTTTGCTAGGACAAGGTTGGTTAGAGGTTTGACATGGCAATATGGGAGGCATGGTAAATCATGTGGTAGGTATCATGGCATAGGCATAGCAAGAGAGCGAGCAACTAGCAAGCAAAGATAGAAGTGATTTCGAGGGTATGGTCATCTTGCCTGCAAAGTTCTCCGAGTTGACGAAAGCTTGAACCTTGGAAGGGTACTCAACGGGTTCCTCGATCAAGAACTCGTCTCCTGGCTCTACCCAAGCAAGAACACAAGCAAAAAGGAACCACAATCAACCATGGTGCAATGCACAACCAACATGATGCAAAACATGGCATGGTAAGCGGTATGCGATATGCGGTGCATATGCATGTTTCAGAAAGGAAAGATTGAATCAGGCCTCAACTTGGAAAACCAAGAGTTCCACTGGAAAGGGGAGTTGATTTCGGTCGAAATCGATATAAAGATCACCGGAATCGGATGCACGGTTTGCAAATGGCAAGCAAAACAATAATGGCACAAAGCTGCGATTAACAGCACGAGACCATCTAAATGCATCAAGAACAACAAGCTACTGCACTCTAACATAGAAACAAAAATACATGGTAGCGATCCACTCAAGATGCTTGACAAAAGATGAACACTAAGCTACGGCTAATTCACACAATAGCAGGTTCAAACAAGCATGGCAAAAGTGTAAAAGATATCAGGTTACAGACTTAGTGAAAATAACAACATGCCAGGAATCTAACATCATGAAGCAATGTTTAGAGCAAGATAACAACATGCTACAGGAACATATCATGGAAAAGCAAGGCATGGCATTAAGCTACTCAAAGCATACAACAAAAGTCCCTTACTGACCATAAGACAAAAGGGATCAAAAAATACAATGGCAACCAAGTGAACATAGCAATTATCGTTAACAGATTCAGACTAAGTAGAAAACTGAAACATGGCAAAACAGATATTAAGTAGGCATGTTTACGAGCTCGATGCACTCACCACAAGGCATTGCATGATAAACTAAGCATACACCCATCAAGTAGACATGGCATAGAAGCTAAACATGGCAAGAACACACTCATAGCATGCATGGATCAACTACAAAAACCTTAGCAAAAATGCTTAACATGTAAACATTCTGCCAGGAACATTTTATAGCAAAAGTAGAGCTTGATTGAGTCAAGCTAGGGTGCTCCATAATTGCAAACCAAGACATGGATGGATAGAGCATCACAAAATCTACAAAACATCCTTACTGATCATGTTCAAAAGTGGCATGGATCACTCTGTAGCAACATGAATACATGGCATAAAAATAACAGCAGACAAGGGCTTAGTGAAATTCTAAGTCCCTGAAATCCGCAACATCACTAGAGCTACTTTGCATGCTTGTGCTAGACACCATAGAGATCACAAAAATACATGGCATACACCCCTGTAAAGATGGCATGGCATACTTCAAAACTCATGTAGGGCTCAAGTTCATAGGAGGCACACATTAATCATGGCAAAAATGACAAAAGTCCAATTACTGATAAGAATCCAAAACTAACATTGCATAGCACTCTTGCAACAGCATTTAGGGCATCAAGATGAGCTCAAATGAACATGGTGCAATGGAATGAAATGAAGTACTCGTCGAGAAGAACAATTTGGTATGCTACACGCCCAAAACGGAGCCACGGATGCAAAGTTATGATGCGATGAACAGTGCTAGAAATTATGCAGATCTCAGGACTTAGAGAAATTAGAACTCCGAAAATTCAACGCGGGATGAGATGGAGCGGGATGAGGAGATCCAGGACGCGGGACACCGTTTGGATGGCCGCGTGGGTGGATCTGGTCCATCCCGCGGTGTATCCGGACGAGGCGGATGGCGACGGGCTTCCCGGGCGGCGGAGCTCACCGGCGCGGAGGCGGTGGCGCTCGCCGGCGGCGGCCGGCGAGGCGAATGGCGGGAGGGAGACGAGGCGGCACCGGACGGCTGATGCAGGGCGGCGGCGGCAAGCAAGTGCAACGGCGTGGGGCGGCGGCAAGGTGCTCCGCCGGCGGACTCAGGCGAAGGTGATCGGCGTCGTCCGGCGAGGCGGCGAACGTGGCGAGGAGAAGGCGCGGGCGCGCGGGCGTGAGGTGGCGGCGGCGCAGGGCGAGCCCAGCGCAGCCCGGTTCGGCCCGAGGCGGGCCGGATCTGGGCCCCGGGAGGATGGCAGCGAAGTGGGCGCAGGGGAGGTGAGGTGGCGGCTCGGGATTGATCAGGGAGGCAGCGGTGATGACGTGGCATGACGGGATTGGTCCGGGCGACGTGGCGACGGCGCGGACATGTCTGGGCGTGGCGTGGACGCGTCCGGCGGCGCGAGGGGAAGGATTTGAGGGTTTCGTCCGCGAATTTTTGGAGGGGATCACATATATATAGGTAGAGGGAGCTAGGAGACTCCAAATTGAGCACGGTTTTCGGCAACGCAATCGTGATCGAACGACCCAGATGATGGAGGTGGTTTAGGTGGGATTTGGGCCACTTTGGAGGGGTGTTGGGCTGCAACACACACAAGGCCTTTTTGGTTCCTCGGTTAACCGTTGGAGTATCAAACGAAGTCCAAATGGGACGAAACTTGACAGGCGGTCTACCGGTAGCAAACCAAGGCCGCTTGGCAAGTCTCGGTCCAATCCTATAACGTTTAACACCCGCACACGAAAGGAGGCAAAAGGAGACGCCGGATGACATAGGAGTGCCGGAATGCAAAACGGACAATGGGGAAAAAGCTCAGATGCAAGAGACGAACATGTATGCAAATGTGATGCACATGATGACATGATATGAAATGCATGACACGCAAGCGAATGACAAGGCAACAACAGCGAATAACTGGAAGACACCTGGCACAACGGTCTCGGGGCGTTACACATATTAAGTTCCCCATGAGGTGATAAGTTTTGTTATGTTCTCCGTTTAATGTTCCCTTGTACTAACAATGCAGCTGAATATGAGGCCTTGATCCATGGTCTTCGGATGGCTAAAGAGATGAATTTAACCCGGGTTAAGTGTTTTGGTGACTCGGACCTGGTAGCTCAACAGGTGTCTAGCACTTGGGATTCCAAGGATCCACTCATGTCGGCGTATTGACGAGAGGTGGACATAGTGGCTGGCCATTTCAAGGGTTATCAGGTTGACCATATAGACCGGTGAAAGAATGAAGCGGCGGACACTTTAAGTCGCTTAGGCTCTCAACATAAACCGGTGCCGCCCAATGTCTTTCTGGATGTGCAACATAATCCATCGGTCAAGATACCTACAGAGGAGTATTTGGTTGTTCCTGACCCGGAGGCTCAATTGGTGGCAGCTCTTCACGTTATCCCGGATTGGACAGTCCCATACCTGGCGTACATGAACCGGGGCAAGTTACCAGAGGATGAATACTTGGCCAGGCAGATAATCCGGCGATCCAAGTCAATGACCATTATCAATGGGGAGTTACATCATTGAAGTGTAACAGGGGCGTTTCAGCGTTGTGTGTCTCCTCAAGAAGGCTGTGAGATTTTGGGTGAGATCCACGAAGGAGATTGTGGTCACCACGCCGGTTCAAAATCCTTGGTGGCTAAGGCCTTTCGTCACGGCTTCTATTGGTTGACGGCTCAGGTTGATGCTAAGGATTTGGTAAAGAGGTGTGACGACTGTCAGAAGTTTGCCCGCCGCACTCATGTTCCGGCTCAAGAATTAAGGATGATTCCAATCACTTGGTCGTTTGCAACTTGGGGGCTGGATATGGTTGGGCCCTTTAAGAGATCCAAGGACAAGAAGACCCACCTACTGGTGGCGGTTGATAAGTTCACCAAGTGGGTAGAGGCAGAGCCAGTCAGTAAGTGTGATGCGGCCACGGCAGTTCATTTCATCAAAAAGGTGATCTTCTGGTTTGGTTTTCCACACATCATCATAACTGATAATGGTACTAATCTATCCAAGGGTGCTATGGAAGAATTTTGTCAACGTGAGCACATCCGGCTTGACGTATGATCAGTGGCTCACCCCCAATCTAATGGTCAAGCAGAGAGAGCCAATCAAGAGATTTTGAGAGGCATCAAGCCCCGGCTTATGGTTCCTTTAAAGCGGACGCCGGGTTGTTGGATGGAGTAGTTACCTTCCGTGTTATGGAGTATCAGTACCACACCGAACAAATCTACGGATTACACGCCTTTCTTCATGGTTTACGGAGCAGAGGCGGTTCTCCCTAGTGACATCCGTCATGACTCGCCCCATGTGGCGGCTTATGTTGAAGCTGGTAATGAGAAAGCACGTCAGGACTCACTGGACCTGTTAGATGAGGAGCGTGATCTCGCAGCGGCTCGTTCGGTGATTTACCAACAAGACCTGCGTCGTTATCACAGCCGCCGGGTTAAAACCAGAACTTTTCAAGAAGGCGATCTGGTTCTCCGGCTCATCCAGGATCAGACTAATATGCACAAGTTGTCCCCACCTTGGGAAGGACCTTTTGTGGTCAGAAAAAATCTGCACAATGGATCATACTACCTTATCGATGTTCGAGAGCACAAAGACTCACGTAAATCGGAGGAGGAGACCCAACGGCCGTGGAATAGAGCTCATCTTCGGCTTTAATATACTTGAGCCATAGGCTCTTCTTATGTACATAATTATGACAATGTATATATTATGATCAATATAATAAACCGGAGCCTCAACTAAAGCGGGGTCTCTGTTGTTTTTATTACATCATGTGTGCTTACATGGGGGCTTGTGTTTATAAAGCGGAGTTCTATTGAGCTGGCTTATAAAGCCACACATATCAAAGGAAATCACTAGGGGGCTTGGTCGTATTTGAACCATAGCTACACCTCTTGATCGGCTTAAGGCCAACAGGAAATCACTAGGGAACTTGGTCGTATTCGAACCATAGCTACACCTCTTGATCGGCTTAACGCCAAAAGGAAATCATGTGGGGCCAAGGAGAGTGTTGCAACAGCACAACTCAAACATAGGCACCCACCGAGCACGGCTCAAGTGTTGCTTGGGGGCTCTTTGCTTCTCAAAGATCAAAGAGCTTGCACCCTTGCAATAGGCTATCAAGCCAGGCTTGGAAGCGAGGTGTATTCACCTAAAACCCCGGGTTATCCTGCCTTTTTAAGTAAGTCATTCCATCCAGGTAAACCTGGTATGACCCGCCGAACGTTTGATAAGTCAATCTCATAGACCCTGAACTTGTCAAAGTTAAAATGACGATTGGTGAATGATTGAGGTCCATCTTAAAAGGCTTTGAAAAATGGTTTAATTCAGTGGCCTGGCAGCCCATGAAAAGCCTCGATTTAGGGCATGGCAGCCCATGAAAAGCCTTGCATGTTCTTGTTGTGTTTTTATTTGACAAGTTTTTTCTCCTTTGGTGAGATTTTTAATATCTTATGATAAACCGGCGTTTATTGACCCGAGTCGGCTTTCAACGATAAGTTGTTAGTACATGATCAGTTATAATTCGGCGTTTATTGACCCGGTCTGGTTTTGACTACCAGTCACCAGTATTATATGTGGATACACCGGTGTTTATTATAACCCGGTACGGTTTTATCATAAACCGGCAAAACATGGAAGGAGTTATCAATACTTAAGATTGGGGTTATCACCCTAAATATACAAAAGTTGGTCAACCAACAGTGTGACTCGATATCACAGGTATCATCTTTTCATCTTTGATTATTTTTCAAAGTACGGCCTTGGTTATCAACCTCAACTATATATTTGGGCATCATGACCCGTCCAGCGGTAAACCGCCAGGACACTTTCAAATTTCTTGTATGCAGGAATAATTTGAATAACACCGCTACAGATTATGAACATAATATATCCTAAAGCATGGTGGATTCACAATATCAGGAAAAATAAGTATGCACGATGGCATAGCAGACCAAGTGTTTTGAACTAGCCTATTACAAGGCGCTTTAATGCCCAAAAGAATAATTGTTTTCAGCAAGTGTGGCAGTACACAGAAGGCTAAGCCGTCCTCCAGATCATGACTCGTCACCAGGCTGATTTGAAGGATGTGGATCGTCCTGTGCTGGTGCATCCCCCTCCTCTCTACCCAGTGGCTGGAAGTCAATGGTTGCCCAATCGATCCCAGTTAAGGCTTGGAACACAGCTTCATCACTTATAAGGTTTGAGGAGTTAACATCAGGGGCATAGGTGTGCTTACGGATTGGCGGAATAAGATCATCCACATCATGTGTTGGCGCAGGATATCTTTTCTGATCAGAATCATAAACCGGCTGATAGTGAGAGAGATCAGTTTCCTCAGCCAGTTTGCTTTCTAAGGGCCGCATTTCCCTTGTCAACCAGTGAAGTTCATCATTGTTAAACTCTGAGCCGTCCTCCTTTACGCCAGGGTAGCCACTGCCTATATCCGATGATTCAAGATCTGGTATCCATGCCTTAGCCCGGATTAGGGCGGTTAGCACACCTGACCTTGCAGCTGATCTTTTTAGCTCATCCAACCGGGCAGGCAACATTGACAGTTTATCAATGGTTTCCTTTATCAAGGTTGGAGGCGGTTTGTTATGAGCAGCAATGCAGATGGCCCGTTGAGCTTCGAAATATAACTGCTCTATCAGAGTATAGGCAGCCTTCAGCTTCATCGGCATGTCAGAGCCCAGATGGGTAATGCGGGTTCCTGTGTCATTGCGAGCATCGGTAAACAGGTAACTAATGAGATAATATATGTTGGAAACTTTAGGTGAAAGTACTTACCAAAAACAGCAGAGGTCATGGCATTGATCTGTCGCTTTAAACCGGTCAGCTCTTTGACCACCGGTTTAAGGGCTGCTTTTGCGTTTTCAGCTCTGTTTTGTAAAGTGGCTTTCTCTATACCCCAGTCTACCTGTTCCTTCTTCAAAGTTTCCTTCAGCTTCTCCATGGCTGCTAAGGCACTGGTCAATTCCTCTTTGGCTTTGGAGTTCTTTGCTTGCTGGGATTTGATATTTTCTTGAAGGTCAGCGGTTTGGGCTTCCTTTTTGCTCAGCCCAGCCTATAAGAGAAAGACATATTATGAGGTGGCAGTGAAATTTGGAAGTCCCAAGCACATAAAAAGTTATACACTTGGCACTTGGGGGCTAGTGCCTATTTGCTTGATTATCAGAATTTTTTAACAAAGTCCCAAGCACAATACAAGTATTATTCTTGACACTTGGGGGCTAATGTACGTTTGCTCAAAGTAACATTGGTTAAAGTCCCGGTTCAGCTTGAAAAGATAAACCGGCCCTTGCGGACTACACAGACGAAAGCTAAAAGATTACAATGCTAAAGTACCAGTTCATCTTAAAAAAGATAAACCGGCCCTTGGAGGATAAGAATGCAGAGTTGAGATATTGCAAAGTCCTGGTTTAGATTGGCATCATAAATCGGCCCTTGGGGGCTACTGGAGTTGGTACTTGAAATTGGACATAAGAGAGAAACAGTTATGAAGTTACCTCATATCGCTCCTTCATCAGATTCACTAATCACGCTTCGTAATCACCCCCTAGCTTGACAAGTCTGTGCTCCCCTTGCCCTTTCCCATAGCAAAAACTTCCTCCTTGGCACTAGCTTTGACAACGCAACAGGATTGCCAGGGGTGGTGTGGCCAACGCCAGTAATTATAATATCATCTTCCTTGTCACCAGCAGATTTTACTGGAGTTGACGGTTTATCAGCGGCCTTAGCTGGACTTGATGGTTTATCATCAGTTTGGACCGGGCTTGCCGGTTTATCATCATGGCCTGTTGCATCAACTTCTACTTGTTCAACAAAATCATGGTCTTGAGGGGGTGGATCGTCAAACATAGCGTCAGCATTCATTCCTTCCGGTTCTGGAGTTCTCTCCGGTTCAATAGCCACATGGTCATTAGACGGTTTATTCACCCGAGCTTTCTTGATGGGTCTGGCCTTGGCCCTGAAAGGAAAAGATATAAAGGTCAGTATAACATGCAAGTATGAAGCGTCAAAAGATTAAGTTTAAAGTATTTACCCAGGAACAGTCTTAAGAGGAGGGAGCTGTATGGCCGTTGACTCACCAGATGATGAATGAGGCGTTCCCTGATAATTGGAATCAGACGGATTAAGGGGTCGACGGAAATAACCTGCCTTGGGATAAGAAGGATCGGAAGTGGGTAAGACCTTAGATTGACGCTTCTGAACCGGAGTGTTCGGTAAACCGCCTGAAGTGACTACTTGGCCACTGTGCCGGGTTGTGCAGCGAGCTTCGTGTTGCTGTTTCTTCAAAAGAAAGTTTGGGTCCAAGTGAGCTAGGGGTGAGAAAATCTTACTTTCCGGATTTTTTCTATTGGCAGAGGGTCTGAACCGGAGGAAAGGATAATTACCTCTATTGGAAATATGCCCTAGAGGCAATAATAAAAGCATTATTATTATATTTCCTTGTTCATGATAATTTTCTTTATTCATGCTATAATTGTGTTATCCGGAAATCGTAATACATGTGTGAATAACAGACACCAACATGTCCCTAGTAAGCCTCTAGTTGACTAGCTCGTTGATCAACAGATAGTCATGGTTTCCTGACTATGGACATTGGATGTCATTGATAACGAGATCACATCATTAGGAGAATGATGTGATGGACTAGACCCAATCCTAAACATAGCACAAGATCGTATAGTTCGTTTGCTAGAGTTTTCCAATGTCAAAGTATCTTTTCCTTTGACCATGAGATCGTGTAACTCCCGGATACCGTAGGAGTGCTTTGGGTATGCCAAACGTCACAACGTAACTGGGTGACTATAAAGGTAGACTACGGGTATCTCCGAAAGTGTCTGTTGGGTTGACATGGATCAAGACTGGGATTTGTCACTCCGTATGACGGAGAGGTATCACTGGGCCCACTCGGTAATGCATCATCATAATGAGCTCAAAGTGACCAAGTGTCTGGTCACGGGATCATGCATTACGGTACGAGTAAAGTGACTTGCCGGTAACGAGATTGAACGAGGTATTGGGATACCGATGATCGAATCTCGGGCAAGTAACATATCGATTGACAAAGGGAATTGCATACGGGGTTGATTGAATCCTCGACATCGTGGTTCATCCGATGAGATCATCGTGGAGCATGTGGGAGCCAACATGGGTATCCAGATCCCGCTGTTGTTTATTGACTGGAGAGTCGTCTCGGTCATGTCTGCTTGTCTCCCGAACCCGTAGGGTCTACACACTTAAGGTTCGGTGACGCTAGGG
>NC_053026.1:440778009-440797300 GCF_003073215.2 Triticum urartu
ACTCGATGGTCGTAAGGCTGTTGAGTGCAGATGGATTTTAAAAGGAAGACGACAATGATGGTAAGTATCACCATTAAGAAAGCTCGACTTGTCGTTAAAGAGTTTCCGACAAGTTCAAGGAGTTGACTACGGTGAGACTTCTCACTCGTAGCGATGCTAAGAGTCTGTTGGAATTATATTAGCAGATTACTGCATTATTTATGAAATCTTGCAGATAGGATGTCAAAACATTGTTTCCTCGACGTTTTCTTGAGGAAAGGTTGTATGTGATACAACCGGAAGGTTTTGTCAATCCTGAAAGATGCTAATAAGTATGCAAAGCTCCAGCTATCCTTCTAAGGACTGGAGTAAGCATCTCGGAGTTGGAATGTACCTTTGATGAGATGATCAAAGATTTTGGGTTTATACAAAGTTTATGAGAAACTTGTATTTCCAAAGAAGTGAGTGGGAGCACTATAGAATTTCTGATGAGTATATGTTGTTGACATATTGTTGATCAGAAATGACTGGTAGAATTTCTGGAAAGCATATAGGGTTATTTGGAAAGTGTTTTTCAATGGAAAGCCTGGATTAAGCTACTTGAACATTGAGCATCAAGATCTATAAGGATAGATCAAAACGCTTAATGGTACTTCAAATGAGCACATACCTTGACATGATCTTGAAGGTGTTCAAGATGGATCAGTCAAAGAAGGAGTTCTTGCCTGAGTTGTAAGGTATGAAGTTAAGACTTAAAGCTCGACCACGGCAGAATAGAGAGAAAGGACGAAAGGTCGTCCCCTATGCTTAAGACATAGGCTCTACAGTATGCTATGCTGTGTACCGCACCTGAAGTGTGCCTTGCCATGAGTCAGTCAAGGGGTACAAGAGTGATCCAAGAATGGATCACAGGACAGCGGTCAAAGTTATCCTTAGTAACTAGTGGACTAAGGAATTTTCTCGATTATGGAGGTGGTAAAAGAGTTCGTCGTAAAGGGTTACGCCGATGCAAACTTTGACACTAATCCAGATTATTCTGAGTAGTAAACTGGATTCGTATAGTAGAACAGTTATTTGGAATAGCTCCAAATAGAGCGTGGTAGCTGCATCTAGGAGATGACATAGAGATTTGTAAAGCACACACGGATCTGAAAGGTTCAGACCCGTTGACTATAACCTCTCTCACAAGCATAACATGATCAAACCCAGAACTCATCGAGTGTTAATCACATGGTAAATGTGAACTAGATTATTGACTCTAGTAAACTCTTTGGATGTGTTCACATGGCGATGTGACCTGTGAGTGTTAATCACATGGCGATGTGAACTAGATTATTGACTCTAGTGCAAGTGGGAGACTGTTGGAAATATGCCCTAGAGGCAATAATAAATTAGTTATTATTATATTTCCTTGTTCATGATAATCGTTTATTATCCATGCTAGAATTGTATTGATAGGAAACTCAGATACATGTGTGGATACATAGACAACACCATGTCCCTAGTAAGCCTCTAGTTGACTAGCTCGTTGATCAATAGATGGTTACGGTTTCCTGACCATGGACATTGGATGTCGTTGATAACGGGATCACATCATTAGGAGAATGATGTGATGGACAAGACCCAATCCTAAGCCTAGCACAATATCGTGTAGTTCGTATGCTAAAGCTTTTCTAATGTCAAGTATCATTTCCTTAGACCATGAGATTGTGCAACTCCCGGATACCGTAGGAGTGCTTTGGGTGTACCAAACGTCACAACGTAACTGGGTGGCTATAAAGGTGCACTACAGGTATCTCCGAAAGTGTCTGTTGGGTTGGCACGAATCGAGACTGGGATTTGTCACTCCGTGACGGAGAGGTATCTCTGGGCCCACTCGGTAGGACATCATCATAATGTGCACAATGTGATCAAGGAGTTGATCACGGGATGATGTGTTACGGAACGAGTAAAGAGACTTGCCGGTAACGAGATTGAACAAGGTATCGGGATACCGACGATCGAATCTCGGGCAAGTATCGTACCGATAGACAAAGGGAATTGTATACGGGATTGATTAAGTCCTTGACATCGTGGTTCATCCGATGAGATCATCGTGGAACATGTGGGAGCCAACATGGGTATCCAGATCCCGCTGTTGGTTATTGACCGGAGAACGTCTCGGTCATGTCTGCATGTCTCCCGAACCCGTAGGGTCTACACACTTAAGGTTCGATGACGCTAGGGTTATAAAGGAAGTTTGTATGTGGTTACCGAATGTTGTTCGGAGTCCCGGATGAGATCCCGGACGTCACGAGGAGTTCCGGAATGGTCCGGAGGTAAAGATTTATATATGGGAAGTCCTGTTTTGGTCACCGGAAAAGTTTCGGGGTTTATCGGTAACGTACCGGGACCACCGGGAGGGTCCCGGGGGTCCACCAAGTGGGGCCACAGCCCCGGAGGGCTGCATGGGCCAAGTGTGGGAGGGGACCAGCCCCAGGTGGGCTGGTGCGCCCCCCCACCAAGGCCCAAGGCGCAAGGAAAGGGCAAACCCTAGGGCTATGGGCCTTAGGCCCATCCTGGTGCGCCTCCCCCCTCCCCTCTTGGCCGCCCCCCCTTTCCCATCTAGGGCTGCCGCCCCCCTAGGGGTGGGAACCCTAGAGGGGGCGCACCCTCCTCCCTCCCCTATATATATGTGAGGCCTAGGGGCTGCCCATAACACGCGAATTGATCTCTCTCGTTGGTGCAGCCCTCCCTCTCTTTCTCCTCATATCCCGTGGTGCTTGGCGAAGCCCTGCAGGATTGCCACGCTCCTCCACCTACCACCACGCCGTTGTGCTGCTGCTGGATGGAGTCTTCCTCAACCTCTCCCTCTCTCCTTGCTGGATCAAGCGTGGGAGACGTCGGCTGTACGTGTGTTGAACGCGGAGGTGCCGTCCGTTCGGCACTAGGATCTCGGTGATTTGGATCACGACGAGTACGACTCCTTCAACCCCGTTCTCTTGAACGCTTCCGCTTAGCGATCTACAAGGGTATGTAGATGCACTCTCCTTCCCCTCGTTGCTGGTCTCTCCATAGATAGATCTTGGTGATACGTAGGAAAATTTTGAATTTCTGCTACGTTCCCCAACAATAGCAACCCTCAGTATTTGATACTGGATCAGTTGCTAAGAGTAGAACTCGAAACAGGAGTTGCAGAATAAACAGAGACTAGTTAAGGGTGAAGTGACGATGTGTGTTGGAAGTAGTTCCAAGATTGATATGATCATCATCGCACACTCCCCTATACTTTCGGGATTAGTGTTGAACCTAAATAAGTGTTATTTGGTTTTTGTGTTGAGCATGAATATGATTTGATCATGTTTATTGCAATAGTTATTCATTAAAGTCAGAGAATAATTGTTGTTCTGTTTACATGAATAAAACCTTCGATGGTCATACACCCAATGAAACAAGTTCGTTGGATCTCGATCGTAGTGATACACATATTCATAATATTGAAACCAAAAGATGCAAAGTTAATAATGATAGTGCAACTTATTTGTGGCACTGCCGTTTAAGTCATATTGGTGTAAAGCGCATGAAGAAACTCCATGCTGATGGGCTTTTGGAATCACTTGATTATGAATCACTTGATGCTTGCGAACCATGCCTTATGGGCAAGATGACTAAAACGCCGTTCTCCGGAACAATGAAGCAAGCAACAGATTTGTTGGAAATCATACATACTGATGTATGTGGTCCGATGAATATTAAGGCTTGCAGCAGGTATCATTATTTTCTGACCTTCACAGATGATTTGAGCAGATATGGGGATATCTACTTGATGAAACATAAGTCTGAAACATTTGAACAGTTCAAAGAATTTCAGAGTGAAGTGGAAAATCATCGTGACAAGAAAAAAGTTTCTACGATCTGATCGCGGAGACAAATATTTGAGTTACGAGTTTGGTCTTCAATTAAAACAATGTGGAAATAGTTTCACAAATTCATGCCACCTGGAACACCACAGCATAATGGTGTGTCCGAACGTCATAACCGTACTTTATTGGATATAGTGCACATCTATGATTTCTTACCGATTTACCACTATCGTTTTGGGGTTATGCATTAAGACAGCTGCATTCACGTTTAAGCACCATCTAAGTCCGTTGAGACGACACAATCTGAACTGTGGTTTGGCAAGAAACCAAAGTTGTCGTTTCTTAAAGTTTGGGATTGTGATGCTTATATGAAAAAGTTTCATCCTGATAAGCTCAAACCCAAATCGGAGAAATATGTCTTCATAGGATACCCAAAGGAGACTGTTGGGTACACCTTCTATCACAGATCCGAAGGCAAGACATTCGTTGCTAAGAATGGATCCTTTCTAGAGAAGGAGTTTCTCTCGAAAGAAGTGAGTGGGAGGAAAGTAGAACTTGATGAGGTAACTGTACCTGCTCCCTTATTGGAAAGTAGTTCATCACAGAAACAGTTCTGTGACACCTACACCAATTAGTGAGGAAGCTAATGATGATGATCATGTAACTTCAGATCAAGTTACTACCGAACCTCGTAGGTAAACCAAAGATCCGCACCAGAGTGGTACGGTAATCCTGTTCTGGAGGTCATGTTACTTGACCATGACGAACCTACGAACTATGAGGAAGCGATGATGAGCCCAGATTCCGCGAAATGGCTTGAGGCCATGAAATCTGAGATGAGATCCATGTATGCAGAAAACAAAAAAATTTCTACTCGTTTCACCAAGATCCATCTAGGAGTTGATATAGCAACGAGTCATCAGATGCATCTACATACCTTTGTAGATCGCGTGCGGAAGCGTTCAAAGAACGGTGATGATGTAGTCGAACACGACGTGATCCAAATCACCGATGACCAAGCGCCGAACGGACGACACCTCCGCGTTCAACACACGTACGGGACGGGAGACGTCTCCTCCTTCTTGATCCAGCAAGGGGGAAGGAGAGGTTGATGAAGATCCAGCAGCACGACGGCGTGGTGGTGGATGCAGGGCGTCACAGTAGCAGGGCTTCGCCTATACTACGAGGGAGAGACGTAACGGGGAGAGAGGGAGGCGCCAAGGCTGAGGTATGAAGTCCTCCCCTCTCCTCAACTATATATAGGGGTGCCAAGGGGGGGCGCCGGCCCTAGTAGATGGATCTACTAGGGGGGGCGGCGGCCAAGGGTGGGGGGCTTGCCCCCCAAGCAAGGGGGCGCCCCCTCTAGGGTTTCCCCTCAACCCTAGCCGCATGGGCCCTAGGGTGGCGCCCCAGCCCACTATGGGCTGGGTTCCCTCCCACTTCAGCCCATGGGGCCCCCCGGGATAGGTGGCCCCACCCGGTGGACCCCCGGGACCCTTCCGGTGGTCCCGGTACAATACCGGTGACCCCGAAACTTGTCCCGATGGCCGAAACAGCACTTCCTATATATAATTCTTTACCTCCGGACCATTCCGGAACTCCTCGTGACGTCCGGGATCTCATCCGGGACTCCGAACAACTTTTGGGTTACTGCATATACATATCCCTACAACCCTAGCGTCACCGAACCTTAAGTGTGTAGACCCTACGGGTTCGGGAGACAAGCAGACATGACCGAGACGACTCTCCGGTCAATAACCAACAGCGGGATCTGGATACCCATGTTGGCTCCCACATGCTCCACGATGATCTCATCGGATGAACCACGATGTCGAGGATTCAATCAACCCCGTATGCAATTCCCTTTGTCAATCGATATGTTACTTGCCCGAGATTCGATCGTCGGTATCCCAATACCTCGTTCAATCTCGTTACCGGCAAGTCACTTTACTCGTACCGTAATGCATGATCCCGTGACCAGACACTTGGTCACTTTGAGCTCATTATGATGATGCATTACCGAGTGGGCCCAGTGATACCTCTCCGTCATACGGAGTGACAAATCCCAGTCTTGATCCATGTCAACCCAACAGACACTTTCGGAGATACCCGTAGTCTACCTTTATAGTCACCCAGTTACGTTGTGACGTTTGGTATACCCAAAGCACTCCTACGGTATCCGGGAGTTACACGATCTCATGGTCTAAGGAAAAGATACTTGACATTGGAAAACTCTAGCAAACGAACTATACGATCTTGTGCTATGTTTAGGATTGGGTCTTGTCCATCACATCATTCTCCTAATGATGTGATCTCGTTATCAATGACATCCAATGTCCATAGTCAGAAACCATGACTATCTGTTGATCAACGAGCTAGTCAACTAGAGGCTTACTAGGGACATGTTGGTGTCTGTTATTCACACATGTATTACGATTTCCGGATAACACAATTATAGCATGAATAAAGACAATTATCATGAACAAGGAAATATAATAATAATGCTTTTATTATTGCCTCTAGGGCATATTTCCAACAGTCTCCCACTTGCACTAGAGTCAATAATCTAGTTACATTGTGATGAATCGAACACCCATGGAATTCTGGTGTTGATCATGTTTTGCTCTAGGGAGAGGTTTAGTCAACGGATCTGCTACATTCAGGTCCGTATGTACTTTACAAATCTCTATGTCTCCATCTTGAACATTTTCACGAATGGAGTTGAAGCGACGCTTGATGTGCCTTGTCTTCTTGTGAAACCTGGGCTCCTTGGCAAGAGCAATAGCTCCAGTGTTGTCACAGAAGAGCTTGATCGGCCCCGACGCATTGGGTATGACGTCCTAGGTCGGTGATGAACTCCTTCACCCCTTGCTTCATGCTGCCCCGCGACTGCCATATCATACGATTCCCTAGATACGCTACCCGCAACACCGCCGACTCTTATAGACACTCTTCTATCACCTCACTCCTCGTTGTTGTGTTGCGCGCCGCCCGACAAAACGGGTAAAAAAACTAAAAGACAGAAAATAATACCATAGCTGCAAGGGCGTCCCTAGGCAAAACAAGACCTCGGCAATGGAAAGAACCGCCACTGACACACCACTAACTGCGAAAAGAGTGACGAGATTCACTCCCCGCCCTAGAGAAGAACATCCCCCATCGCATCAACAGCGAAAACGAGACGGGAAAACCCGCATCAGACATAACTATACTGTAGACAACCACTGGAACTCATATCTATAAGACCAAAGAGCACAGATATTCACACGAACACACACAATACACACAGCGATCCGAACTTACAAACCAATCTTATCGTGAACCTGATTCACGATGACCCCTAGACTTTGTACAAAAAAATACACACAACATACTGACAACTACCATAAAAAACACACACGACATACCAAAACAAAAAGTTGCCTACACCTAATCCCCGCGAACACCACACATGACATAACACACAAATTAACCAATTGAAAAAAGATGTATACAGAATAATCATAATATACAATATATAATGCTCTAAAAATTTACTAAATTTATATTAATAATAAACATAGAGAATGATATATACATAAATAATATAAAGTATGGCAATGGTGAACAATATAGATGTTGGAAATATGCTAGAGGCAATAATAAAAGCATTATTATTATATTTCCTTGTTCATGATAATTGTCTTTATTCATGCTATAATTGTGTTATCCGGAAATCGTAATACATGTGTGAATAACAGACACCAACATGTCCCTAGTAAGCCTCTAGTTGACTAGCTCGTTGATCAACAGATAGTCATGGTTTCCTGACTATGGACATTGGATGTCATTGATAACGAGATCACATCATTAGGAGAATGATGTGATGGACAAGACCCAATCCTAAACATAGCATAAGATCGTTAGTTCGTTTGCTAGAGTTTTCCAATGTCAAAGTATCTTTTCCTTAGACCATGAGATCGTGTAACTCCCGGATACCTTAGGAGTGCTTTGGGTATACCAAACGTCACAACGTAACTGGGTGACTATAAAGGTAGACTACGGGTATCTCCGAAAGTGTCTGTTGGGTTGACATGGATCAAGACTGGGATTTGTCACTCCGTATGACGGAGAGGTATCACTGGGCCCACTCGGTAATGCATCATCATAATGAGCTCAAAGTGACCAAGTGTCTGGTCACGGGATCATGCATTACGGTACGAGTAAAGTGACTTGCCGGTAACGAGATTGAACGAGGTATTGGGATACCGACGATCGAATCTCGGGCAAGTAACATACCGATGACAAAGGGAATTGTATACGGGGTTGCTTGAATCCTCGACATCGTGGTTCATCCGATGAGATCATCGAGGAGCATGTGGGAGCCAACATGGGTATCCAGATCCCGCTGTTGGTTATTGACCGGAGAGCCATCTGGTCATGTCTACATGTCTCCCGAACCCGTAGGGTCTACACACTTAAGGTTCGGTGACGCTAGGGTTGTAGAGATATGAATATGCAGTAACCCGAAAGTTGTTCGGAGTCCCGGATGAGATCCCGGACGTCACGAGGAGTTCCGGAATGGTCCGGAGGTAAAGAATTATATATAGGAAGTGCTGTTTCGGCCATCGGGACAAGTTTCGGGGTCACCGGTATTGTACCGGGACCACCGGAAGGGTCCCGGGGGTCCACCGGGTGGGGCCACCTATCCCGGGGGCCCCATGGGCTGAAGTGGGAGGGAACCCAGCCCAAAGTGGGCTGGGGCGCCACCCCCCCAAGGGCCCATGCGCCTAGGGTTGGGGGGGAACCCTAAAGGGGGCGCCCCCTTGCTTGGGGGGCAAGCCCCCCACCCTTGGCCGCCGCCCCCCCTTAGTAGATCCATCTACTAGGGCCGGCGCCCCCCCCCCTTGGCACCCCTATATATAGTTGAGGAGAGGGGAGGACTTGATACCTGAGCTTTGGCGCCTCCCTCTCTCCCCGTTACGTCTCTCCCTCGTAGTATAGGCGAAGCCCTGCTACTGTGACGCCCTGCATCCATCACCACGCCGTCGTGCTGCTGGATCTTCATCAACCTCTCCTCCTCTCCTTGCTGGATCAAGACGGAGGATACGTCTCCCGTCCCGGTACGTGTGTTGAACGCGGAGGTGCCGTCCGTTCAGCGCTTGGTCATCGGTGATTTGGATCACGTCGTGTTCGACTACATCATCACCGTTCTTTGAACGCTTCCGCACGCGATCTACAAAGGTATGTAGATGCATCCGATGACTCGTTGCTAGATGAACTCCTAGATGGATCTTGGTGAAACGAGTAGGAAAATTTTTGTTTTCTGCAACGTTCCCCAACAATCTCATCTCAGATTTGTGCCTCAAGCCATTTCGCGGAATCTGGGCTCATCATCGCTTCCTCATAGTTCGTAGGTTCATCATGGTCAAGTAACATGACTCCAGAACAGGATTACCGTACCACTCTGGTGCGGATCTCACTCTGGTTTACCTACGAGGTTTCGGTAGTAACTTGATCTGAAGTTATATCATCATCATTAGCTTCCTCACTAATTGGTGTAGGTGTCACAGGAACAGATTTCTGTGATGAACTACTTTCCAATAAGGGAGCAGGTACATTACCTCATCAAGTTCTACTTTCCTCCCACTCACTTCTTTCGAGAGAAACTCCTTCTCTAGAAAGGATCCATTCTTAGCAACGAATGTCTTGCCTTCGGATCTGTGATAGAAGGTGTACCCAACAGTCTCCTTTGGGTATCCTATGAAGACATATTTCTCCGATTTGGGTTTGAGCTTATCGGGATGAAACTTTTTCATATAAGCATCACATCCCAAACTTTAAGAAACGACAACTTTGGTTTCTTGCCAAACCACAGTTCATTGTGTCGTCTCAACGGACTTAGATGGTGCCCTTTTTAACATGAATGCAGCTGTCTTTAATGCATAACCCCAAAACGATAGTGGTAAATCGGTAAGAAACATCATAGATTGCACTATATCCAATAAAGTACGGTTATGACATTCGGACACACCATTATGCTGTGGTGTTCCAGGTGGCATGAGTTTGTGAAACTATTCCACATTGTTTTAATTGAAGACCAAACTCGTAACTCAAATATTTGTCTCCTGCGATAGATCGTAGAAACTTTATTTTCTTGTTACGATGATTTTCAACTTCACTCTGAAATTCTTTGAACTTTTCAAATGTTTCATACTTATGTTTCATTAAGTAGATATCCCCATATCTGCTCAAATCATCTGTGAAGCTCAGAAAATAATGATACCTGCTGCAAGCCTTAATATTCATCGGACCACATACATCAGTATGTATGATTTCCAACAAATCTGTTGCTTCCTTCATTGTTCCGGAGAACGGCATTTTAGTCATCTTGCCCATAAGGCATGGTTCGCAGGCATCAAGTGATTCATAATCAAGTGATTTAAAAAGCCCATCAGCATGGAGTTTCTTCATGCGCTTTACACCAATATGACTTAAACGGCAGTGCCACAAATAAGTTGCACTATCATTATTAACTTTGCATCTTTTGGTTTCAATATTATGAATATGTGTATCACTATGATCGAGATCCAACGAACTTGTTTCATTGGGTGTATGACCATCGAAGGTTTTCATGTAAACAGAACAACAATTATTCTCTGACTTTAATGAATAACCGTATTGCAATAAACATGATCAAATCATATTCATGCTCAACGCAAAAACCAAATAACACTTATTTAGGTTCAACACTAATCCCGAAAGTATAGGGGAGTGTGCGATGATGATCATATCAATCTTGGAACTACTTCCAACACACATCGTCACTTCACCCTTAACTAGTCTCCGTTTATTCTGCAACTCCTGTTTCGAGTTACTACTCTTAGCAACTGATCCAGTATCAAATACAGGTTGCTATTGTTGGGGAACGTAGCAGAAATTCAAAATTTTCCTACGTGTCACCAAGATCTATCTATGGAGAGACAGCAACGAGGGGAAGGAGAGTGCATCTACATACCCTTGTAGATCGCTAAGCGGAAGCGTTCAAGAGAACGGGGTTGATGGAGTCGTACTCGTCGTGATCCAAATCACCGGAGATCCTAGTGCCGAACGGACGGCACCTCCGCGTTCAACACACGTACAGCCCGACGATGTCTCCCACGCCTTGATCCAGCAAGGAGAGAGGGAGAGGTTGAGGAAGACTCCATCCAGCAGCAGCACAATGGCGTGGTGGTGGTGGAGGAGTGTGGCAATCCTGCAGGGCTTCGCCAAGCACCACGGGATAATGAGGAGAAAGAGAGGGAGGGCTGCACCAACGAGAGAGATCAAATCACGTGTTATGGGCAGCCCCTAGGCCTCACTATATATAGGGGAGAGGGAGGAGGGTGCGCCCCCTCTAGGGTTCCCACCCCTAGGGGGGCAGCAGCCCTAGATGGGAAAGGGGAGGCGGCCAAGAGGGGAGGGGAAAGGGAGGCGCACCAGGATGGGCCCTAAGGCCCATACCCCTTTAGGGTTTGCCCCCTTTCCACCTCTTAGGCGCCTTGGGCCCTTGTGGGGGGGCGCACCAGCCCACCTAGGGCTGGTCCCCTCCCACACTTAGCCCACGCATGCCTCCGGGGTTGGTGGCCCCACTTGGTGGACCCCCAGGACCCTCCCGGTGGTCCCGGTACGTTACCGATAAACCCCAAAACTTTTCCGGTGACCAAAACAGGACTTCCCATATATAAATCTTTACCTCCGGACCATTTCGGAACTCCTCGTGACGTCCGGGATGTCATCCGGGACTCCGAACAACATTCGATAACCACATACAAACTTCCTTTATAACCCTAGCATCATCGATCCTTAAGTGTGTAGACCCTACGGGTTCGGGAGACATGCAGACATGACCGAGACGTTCTTCCGGTCAATAACCAACAGCGGGATCTGGGATACCCATGTTGGCTCCCACATGTTCCACGATGATCTCATCGGATGAACCACGATGTTGAGGATTCAATCAATCCCATATACAATTCCCTTTATCTAGTGGTATGATACTTGCCCGAGATTCGATCGTCGGTATCCTGATACCTTGTTCAATCTCGTTACCGGCAAGTCTCTTTTACTCGTTCCGTAACACATCATCCCGTGATCAACTCCTTGGCACATTGTGCACATTATGATGATGTCCTCCAAGTGGGCCCAGAGATACTCTCCGTTACACGGAGTGACAAATCCCAGTCTCGATTCGTGCCAACCCAACAGACACTTTCGGAGATACCTGTAGTGTACCTTTATAGCCACCCAGTTACGTTGTGACGTTTGGCACACCCAAAGCACTCCTACGGTATCCGGGAGTTGCACAATCTCATGGTCTAAGGAAATGATACTTGACATTAGAAAAGCTTTAGCATACGAACTACACGATCTTTGTGCTATGCTTAGGATTGGGTCTTGTCCATCACATCATTCTCCTAATGATGTGATCCCGTTATCAACGACATCCAATGTCCATGGTCAGGAAACCGTAACCATCTATTGATCAACGAGCTAGTCAACTAGAGGCTTACTAGGGACATGGTGTTGTCTATGTATCCACACATGTATCTGAGTTTCCTATCAATACAATTCTAGCATGGATAATAAACGATTATCATGAACAAGGAAATATAATAATAACTAATTTATTATTGCCTCTAGGGCATATTTCCAACAGTCTCCCACTTGCACTAGAGTCAATAATCCAGTTCACATCGATATGTGACTAACACTCAAGGTCACATCCCCATGTGACTAACACCCAAAGAGTTTACTAGAGTCAATAATCTAGTTCACATTTACCATGTGATTAACACTCGATGAGTTCTGGGTTTGATCATGTTATGCTTGTGAGAGAGGTTATAGTCAACGGGTCTGAACCTTTCAGATCCGTGTGTGCTTTACAAATCTCTATGTCATCTCCTAGATGCAGCTACCACGCTCTATTTGGAGCTATTCCAAATAACTGTTCTACTATACGAATCCAGTTTACTACTCAGAATAATCTGGATTAGTGTCAAAGTTTGCATCGGCGTAACCCTTTACGACGAACTCTTTTACCACCTCCATAATCGAGAAAATTCCTTAGTCCACTAGTTACTAAGGATAACTTTGACCGCTGTCCTGTGATCCATTCTTGGATCACTCTTGTACCCCTTGACTGACTCATGGCAAGGCACACTTCAGGTGCGGTACACAGCATAGCATACTGTAGAGCCTACGTCTTAAGCATAGGGGACGACCTTCGTCCTTCCTCTTTCTTCTGCCATGGTCGAGCTTTAAGTCTTAACTTCATACCTTACAACTTAGGCAAGAACTCCTTATTTGACTGGTCCATCTTGAACACCTTCAAGATCATGTCAAGGTATGTGCTCATTTGAAAGTACCATTAAGCATTTTGATCTATCCTTATAGATCTTGATGCTCAATGTTCAAGCAGCTTAATCCAGGCTTTCCATTGAAAAACACTTTCAAATAACCCTATATGCTTTCCAGAAATTCTACATCATTTCTGATCAACAATATGTCAACAACATATACTCATCAGAAATTCTATAGTGCTCCCACTCACCCTTTTGGAAATACAAGTTTCTCATAAACTTTGTATAAACCCAAAAAATCTTTGATCATCATCAAAGCATACATTCCAACTCCGAGATGCTCACTCCAGTCCTTAGAAGGATTGCTGGAGCTTTGCATACTTATTAGCATCTTTCAGGATTGACAAAACCTTCCGGTTGTATCACATACATCCTTTCCTCAAGAAAATCGTCGAGGAAACAATGTTTTGACATCCTATCTGCAAGATTTCATAAATAATGCAGTAATCGCTAATATAATTCCAACAGACTCTTAGCATCGCTACGAGTGAGAAAGTCTCACCGTAGTCAACTCCTTGAACTTGTCGGGAAACTTCTTAATGACAAGTCGAACTTTCTTAATGGTGACATTTACCATCATTGTCCGTCTTCCTTTTAAAAATCCATCTGCACTCAACAGCCTTACGACCATCGAGCTGTTCTGCCAAAGTCTACACTTTGTTTTCATACATGGATCCTCTCTCGGATTTTATGGCCTCGAGCCATTTATCGGAATCCGGGCCCCACCATCGCTTCTCCATAGCTCGTAGGTTCATTGTTGTCTAGCAACATGACTTCCAAGACAGGATTACGTACCACTTCTGAAGTAGTACGCATCCTTGTCATCCCACGAGGTTTGGTAGTGACTTGATCTGAAGTTTCATGATCACTATCATAAGCTTCCACTTCAATTGGTGTAGGTGCCACAGGAACAACTTCCTGTGCCCTGCCACACACTAGTTGAAGAGACGGTTCAATAACCTCATCAAGTCTCCACCACCCTCCCACTCAATTCTTTCGAGAGAAACTTTTCCTCGAGAAAGGACCCGATTCTAGAAACAATCCCTTATTGCTTTCGGATCTGAGACAGGAGGTATACCCAACTGTTTTGGGTGTCCTATGAAGATGCATTTATCCGCTTTGGGTTCGAGCTTATCAGCCTGAAACTTTTTCACATAAGCGTCGCAGCCCCAAACTTTAAGAAATGACAACTTAGGTTTCTCTAAACCATAGTTCATACTGGTGTCATCTCATCGGAATTACGTGGTGCCCTATTTAAAGTGAATGTGGTTGTCTCTAATGCCTAACCCATAAACTATCGTGGTAATTCGATAAGAGACATCATGGTATGCATCATATCCAATAGGGTGCAGTTATGATGTTCGGACACACCATCACACTATGGTGTTCCAGGCTGTATTAGTTGTGAAACAATTTCCACAATGTCTTAATTCTGTGCCAAACTCGTAATTCAGATATTCATCTCTATGATCATATCATAGATATTTTATCCTCTTGTCACGACGATCTTTCAACTTCACCCTGAAATTACTTGAACCTTTCAATAATTCAGACTCGTGATTCATCAAGTAAATATACTCAACATCTACTCAAATCATCTGTGAAGTAAGAACATAACGATATCACTACATGCCTCAGCACTCATTGGACTGCACACATCAAAAAATGTATTACTTCCAACAAGTTGCTTTCTAGTTCCATTTTACTGAAAACGAGGCTTTCAGTCATCTTGCCCATGTGGTATGATTTGCATGTCTCAAGTGATTCAAAATCAAGTGAGTCCAAATGGTCCATTTGCATGGAGTTTCTTCATGCATATACACCAATAGACATGGTTTGCATGCCTCAAACTTTTTCAAAAAAAAACGAGTGATCCCAAAGATCCATCAACATGGAGCTTCTTCATGCGTTTTATACCGATATGACTTACGTGGCAGTGCCACAAGTAGGTGGTACTATCATTACTATCTTTTGGCATGAACATGTGTATCACTACGATCGAGATTTCAATAAACCATTCATTTTAGGTGCAAGACCATTGAAGGTATTATTCAAATAAACAGAGTAACCATTATTCTCCTTAAATGAATAACCGTATTGCGATAGACATAATCCAATCATGTCTATGCTCAACGCAAACACCAATTCTCGATGGTAGAGGGAGCGTACGATATTTGATCAACCTTGGAAATACTTCCAACACATATCGTCATCTCACCTTTAGCTAGTCTCCGTTTATTCCGTAGCTTTTATTTCGAGTTACTAACACTTAGCAACCGAACCGGTATCTAATACCCTGGTGCTATTAGGAGTACTAGTAAAGTACACATTAACATAATACATCCAATATACTTCTATCGACCTTGCCAGCCTTCTTATCTACCAAGTATCTAGGGTAATTCTGCTCCAGTGGCTGTTCCCTTTATTACAGAAGCACTTAGTCTCAGGATTGGGTTCAACTTTGGGTTTCTTCACTAGAGCAGCAGCTGATTTGCCGTTTCATGAAGTATCCCTTCTTGCCCTTGCCCTTCTTGAAACTAGTGGTTTCACCAACCATCAACAATTGATGCTCCTTCTTGATTTCTACTTTTGTGGTGTCAACCATCGCGAATATCTCAAGGATCATCATATATGTCCCTGATATATTATAGTTCATCACGAAGCTCTAGCAGCTTGGTGGTAATGACTTCGGAGAACTATCACTATTTCATTTGGAAGATCAACTCCCACTTGATTCAAGCGATTGTTGTACTCAGACAATCTGAGCACAATCTCAACAATTGAGCTTTTCTCCCTTAGTTTGCAGGCTAAGAAAATCGTCGGAGGTCTTATACCTCTTGACGTGGGCACGAGCCTGAAATCCCAATTTCAGCCCTCGAAACATCTCATATGTTTTGCGACGTTTCAAAACGTCTTCGGTGCCTCAACTCTAAACCATTTAACTGAACTATCACGTAGTTATCAAAACGTGTATGTCAGATGTTCGCAACATCCACAGACGACGTTCGAGGTTCAGCACACTGAGCGGTGCATTAAGGACATAAGCCTTCTATGAAGCAATGAGGACAATCCTCAGTTTGCGGACCTAGTCCGCATAATAGCTACTATCAACTTTCAACTAATTTTTCTCTAGGAACATATTTAAACAGTAGAACTATAGCGTGAGCTATGACATAATTTGCAAAATCCTTTTGACTATGTTCAGGATAATTAAGTTCATCTTATGAACTCCCACTCAGATAGACATCCCTCTAGTCATCTAAGTGATTACATGATCCGAGTCAACTAGGCCGTGTCCGATCATCACGTGAGACGGACTAGTCAACATCGGTGAACATCTTCATGTTGATCGTATCTTCTATACGACTCATGCTCGACCTTTCGGTCTTCTGTGTTCCGAGGCCATGTCTATACACATGCTAGGCTCGTCAAGTCAACCTAAGTGTTTGCATGTGTAAATCTGTCTTACACCCGTTGTATGTGAACGTTTGGATCAAACACCCGATCATCACATGGTGCATTGAAACAACGAACTGTCGCAACGGTGCACAGTTAGGGGTAACCTTTCTTGAAATTTTAATGAGGGATCATCTTATTTACTACCGTCGTTCTAAGCAAATAAGATGTATAAACATGATAAACATCACATGCAATCAAATAGTGACATGATATGGCCAATATCATATTGCTCCTTTTGATCTCCGTCTTCAGGGCTCCATGATCATCATCGTCACCGGCATGACACCATGATCTCCATCATCGTGTCTTCTTGAAGTTGTCACGTCATCTATTACTTCTACTACTACAGCTAACGGTTAGCAATAAAGTAAAGTAATTACATGACGTTTATGTTGACACACATGTCATAAATAAATTAAGACAACTCCTATGGCTCCTGCCGGTTGTCATACTCGTCGACATGCAAGTCGTGATTTCTATTACAAGAACATGATCAATCTCATACATCACATATATCATTCATCACATCCTTTGGCCATATCACATCACATAGCATACCCTGCAAAAACAAGTTAGACATCCTGTAATTGTTGTTTGCATGTTTTACGTGGCTGCTATGGGTTTCTAGCAAGAACATTTCTTACCTACGCAAAAACCACAACGTGATATGCCAATTGCTATTTACCCTTCATAAGGACCCTTTTCATCGAATCCGATCCGACTAAAGTGGGAGAGACAGACACCCGCTAGCCACCTTTATGCAACTAGTGCATGTCAGTCGGTGGAACCAGTCTCACATAAGAGTACGTGTAAGGTTGGTCCGGGCCGCTTCATCCCACGATGCCGCCGAATCAAGATAAGACTAGTAACGGCAAGCATATTGAACAAAATCAACGCCCACAACTACTTTGTGTTCTACTCGTGCATAGAATCTACGCATAAGACCTAGCTCATGATGCCACTGTTGGGGAACGTAGCAGAAATTCAAAATTTTCCTACGTATCACCAAGATCTATCTATGGAGAAACCAGCAACGAGGGGAAGGAGAGTGCATCTACATACCCTTGTAGATCGCTAAGCGGAAGCGTTCAAGTGAACGGGGTTGATGGAGTCGTACTCGTCGTGATTCAAATCACCGATGATCCTAGTGCCGAACGGACGGCACCTCCGCGTTCAACACACGTACAGCCCGACGATGTCTCCCACGCCTTGATCCAGCAAGGAGAGAGGGAGAGGTTGAGGAAGACTCCATCCAGCAGCAGCACAACGGCGTGGTGGTGGTGGAGGAGTGTGGCAATCCTGCAGGGCTTCGCCAAGCACCACGGGATATGAGGAGAAAGAGAGGGAGGGCTGCACCAACGAGAGAGATCAAATCGCGTGTATGGGCAGCCCCTAGGCCTCACTATATATAGGGGAGAGGGAGGAGGGTGCGCCCCCTCTAGGGTTCCCACCCCTAGGGGGGCGGCAGCCCTAGATGGGAAAGGGGAGGCGGCCAAGAGGGGGGGGAGAGGGAGGCGCACCAGGATGGGCCCTAAGGCCCAACCCCTTAGGGTTTGCCCCCTTTCCACCTCTTAGGCGCCTTGGGCCCTTGTGGGGGGGCGCACCAGCCCACCTGGGGCTGGTCCCCTCCCACACTTAGCCCACGCAAGCCTCCGGGGTTGGTGGCCCCACTTGGTGGACCCCCGGGACCCTCCCGGTGGTCCCGGTACATTACCGATAAACCCCGAAACCTTTTCCGGTGACCAAAACAGGACTTCCCATATATAAATCTTTACCTCCGGACCATTCCGGAAACTCCTCGTGACGTCCGGGATCTCATCCGGGACTCCGAACAACATTCGGTTAACCATCATACTAACTTCCTATAACCCTAGCGTCATCCGAACCTTAAGTGTGTAGACCCTACGGGTTCGGGAGACATGCAGACATGACCGAGATCGCTCTCCGGTCAATAACCAACAGCGGGATCTGGATACCCATGTTGGCTCCCACATGTCCACGATGATCTCATCGGATGAACCACGATGTCAAGGACTTAATCAATCCCGTATACAATTCCCTTTGTCTATCGGTATTACTTGCCCGAGATTCGATCGTCGGTATCCCGATACCTTGTTCAATCTCGTTACCGGCAAGTCTCTTTACTCGTTCCATAACACATCATCCGTGATCAACTCCTTGGTCACATTGTGCACATTATGATGATGTCCTACCGAGTGGGCCCAGAGATACCTCTCCGTCACACGGAGTGACAAATCCCAGTCTCGATTCGTGCCAACCCAACAGACACTTTCGGAGATACCTGTAGTACCTTTATAGCCACCCAGTTACGTTGTGACGTTTGGCACACCCAAAGCACTCCTACGGTATCCGGGAGTTGCACAATCTCATGGTCTAAGGAAATGATACTTGACATTAGAAAAGCTTTAGCATACACTACACGATCTTGTGCTATGCTTAGGATTGGGTCTTGTCCATCACATCATCTCCTAATGATGTGATCCCGTTATCAATGACATCCAATGTCCATGGTCAGGAAACCGTAACCATCTATTGATCAACGAGCTAGTCAACTAGAGGCTTACTAGGGACATGGTGTTGTCTATGTATCCACACATGTATCTGAGTTTC